>NW_015648741.1:225-707 GCF_001515625.1 Sinocyclocheilus rhinocerous | reverse complement strand
CTGTTAGAAATCTTATAATGGGCCATGTTTGGATCTTCCAACCGGGTAGAAGCACCATCATGGAGCTGGGAATCTGAAGGGTCTGGAGAGATTCTGGATGAAGGAATTGTCTCTGATCTCTTGTCAGGTGACACTCAGAGCTGTTATTATGCCAAATGGAGGTTTAAAAAGCACTGAATAAAAGGGTGCCGTTAATTGTGTCCAATGTGTATTAGAGAAAAACATTTATGTCATAATGATATTTCCCCCCATTTTAAATAATTATTCTCCAATGAAAGGTTAGATTTATGTGATTTTTTAAAATAAAAGATCAAAATGATTAACAATGCAGATTTATTTTCACAGCCTTCTTTGATCATATTTACCAAGGGCGTCAATAATTCTGACCACAACTGTATATATATATATATATATATATATATATACAAAACAAAAAAAATTACTAGCCAATGGCGATTCAATTGCCAAGGTGTCCGTAGAGG
>NW_015648741.1:0-135 GCF_001515625.1 Sinocyclocheilus rhinocerous | reverse complement strand
AAGAATTATGAGAGGTTATGCTATTACACATACATTTCTAACATGTAAATTATTGAAGCCAAATACTTACATTATTGTAGATGGATGCACGGAAGAAGACAAGAGTAAGAAGTGCAACCAACACCAGGGAAGGCA
>NW_015648740.1:0-529 GCF_001515625.1 Sinocyclocheilus rhinocerous | reverse complement strand
AAATACATTAAACCTGAACAGCAATATTAAAAAAAATAATACAAAAGCATATAAAAACACAAAAAGTAAACTAAATTCAAATGAAAAATAAAAGTTTTAATTCAAAATAATAATAAAAATGATAAATAATTAAGCTTTTACATGCTTAATTTCATCCAGCGGTTGTACAGTTGTAATCCAGTTTTATATGAAAATGTCTTCATGAGTCAGATTACAGCTGATATTATTGACTGAGTTAAAGGGTTAGTTCACCCCAAAATGAAAATTCTGTCATTAATTACTCACCCTCGTGTCGTTACAAACCCGTAAGACCTTCGTTCATCTTCAGAACACAATTTAAGATATTTGTCGTTCCAAAACCGTAAGACCTTCGTTCATCTTCGGAACACAATTTAAGATATTTCTGATGAAATCCGAGAGCTCTCTGACCCTCCCATAGACAGCAAGGTAACTACCACGATCAAGGTTCAGAAACGTACCAAGTTGATCGACAAAGTAGTCCGTGTGACATCAGCGGTTCAACTGTAAA
>NW_015648739.1:0-2187 GCF_001515625.1 Sinocyclocheilus rhinocerous | reverse complement strand
CGGGTAAACCGGTTTGTTTCTCCCGCCGAGGCATTTTTTGTCTTAATTTGTGTTAGTATTAGTTGAGCAGACGTGCATTAGTTGGCCTGACGTGAGGGATTCTATCTGTACAACTTAGTTCTTGCTTTATATGTGTGGTATTGTAAATCTGTAACAGTATTTAGTGCTTATGTGTGAATATAAAGTTTTAGTTGTTTTGACAATTGACATAGGCATGTGGTAGTTCTTACTGTAATATGTGTGTTGGTATTAAACAGAATCTATAGTAAAACACAAAGTGACCTTATTATATCGAGTCTGTTAGTTTGCTTTTTTCTATGGAGGATAAGCACCCACTGGCAAAAACATAAACCGACGCCTGTGCCCACACTGGAATGTTGTCAAGCATTTAGTGACAAATTAAAATCTTATTAGTTTTCTTTTTGAATTTGTATCTTATGTATTTTTATGTGTCATTTTTGTTTGTATAAAGTGTATTCAAGTTTGCTGTTGCAATTGGCACTGTCCTGTACTGGGATGTTTGAGCTTGTGGTTAATGATATAGGAAAGGCCTGCGGTTTTATTGTTGTTGTGTTGCACTTTTCGTAAAACTCAAAGAGCCATGCTTTTTGGAGTTTGTCACTGAAGGCAAGTCTCTAAATTAAGCTATACTATACAGTAAATGCACAAAGTACTTTAATGTCTTTATGATTAATAAAAAAAAATGTAGGGTAGTAACGAAGTTATTGTTTTACAGCAAAAAAAGCATTTGCCATTCCAGAACAGACACCTGTTAGGGTAACGGATGACACCTCTACAGAAGTGGACGTGGATGTATTTGCTGAACTTGTTGCTGAAAGGGGCATGTGCTTTAGTTTACATACTAATGATGGTAATTATGTTTATACTTATTTGGTCTTATTTTAAAATTGTGGTGATGTTTACATTTTTGCAAGTGATATTTTTATGTGCTGTATACAGATTCCACTTCTGCACATGAATTGTCCCCCCTTCTGACTGATGAGAAGTCTGTCAGCAGCAAGTCTTCTACCTTTACTGAATGCAATGAAGGCAACAAAACTTCTGCCTGCCCTTCCAAGAGACCCAGGTTGGATGATTCTAAGCTTGCAAAAGAGGTTGGTAAGACAAGGGATGTAACTCAGCTTAAAGAAAATGTTCTCCAGTTTATCAAAAAAAGCTGTTCTATAGACAATGTGTATATTTTGGTATTGTCCGTTTAGACAATTGAAGACATCCTAAAGTGCAAACCTGGTGGTGTAGAAGTGATGCAGCACTATAAAGACACTGGTAATCTGCCAACATCCAAAAGAAAGGAGATGATTAATATATTGGTTGCACACATGACTGAACAAGAAGGGTAAGCTTTGTTCATATAATGTTCATATCACTGTACTTCCAACTTATTCAAATATGACCCTGCCTGTGAAACCCAGGCTAAAGTCTCATCTAATTCTGATATAACAAGCATCAAAGTTTGATTTCAACATTTCAAAGTTTTAAATTGCAACCATTAATTTAACTATGATTTCAATCTTTGACACGGCCTTACTCAGACAATATTAAAGATATCAATGTTATATTTTCACAGAATGAGAAAACAGTGAATCACAATAAAATGACTTTAGCTGGGTTTTCACAGGCAGGGTCACAAATGACTTAGAAGTAGTTAATATTAAACAAATACATTATCTAGGTTCTTAACACAGGTTTTCTAAAGTGATCCAATCAGTTTGGGCTGAGAAACAGACAGGAATTTTTGTATTATTAAATGTTTGAAATATTTGTAACATTAAAGTCAGCGTGAACCGGAAGTTGCTGCTGACTTTGTTTCAGTGTAGTGACGTATTTCCAGCAGAAACGGAATATTGAATAGAGGGCGTGATTTTATTTTTGCGCTCCTCCTCTGTCTCTCACTCATAACAATCTAAGGGTTGGAGGGGTGTGTTTAAGGATATTCTGCCCAAGCTGTCAAACTGACGTCATCAGAAAAGGAATTCCATTCCAGAGCGGAAGCAAATGTTCAAATTTTGATTAAAGATTACCAAGACAAACTATTTTTTTCAGTGAATTAAACTGCATGGATTAATTGTTCACATCAAGACTAGCAATGTGCGCTAATAAAGTCCATTTTGATTTCATGCTGACTTTAATAATGCTTTGTCACCTTGTTACGCCAAGTGTACCAAG
>NW_015648738.1:375-1042 GCF_001515625.1 Sinocyclocheilus rhinocerous | reverse complement strand
GGTAGAGAAGGAGCGCATGCAGGATACTTTGAAGATGCAGAAAGAACAGATGGAAGAGGACACAAAATGGTTAAAGAAGGAGGAGAAGCTTCTGGTAAGAAGGAAAGACTATTTACCATTCTCTTGTGTATGATAATATAGGTTTGCCTTTAATATTAGTTATAATACACATTGCAAGCTTGCTGTTCTTTCTCAGGACCCAATGGTTCATGAAGACACAAGTATTCAGGAGGTTTGTATTTTTATTACATACATTTCATCAATAACATTTTCATTTCATATATCTAATGTATTTTTAAAAAATTGTCAAATGTAATGGTCAGATACAACCCCAATAATGATTTTTTTATTATTATTATCAGACACCTGAACCACCACTTAGTTATGGTAAGTCTTCTGCATTCTACATGTGATAATTTTAAAGGGGTCATATGATGCTGCTAAAAAGAACATTATTTTGTGTATTTGGTGTAATGAAATGTGTTTATGCGGTTTAAGGTTAAAAAAACACATTATTTTCCACATACTGTACATTATTGTTTCTCCTCTATGCCCCACCTTTCTGAAATGCGTCGATTTTTACAAAGCTCATCGATCTAAAAAAGCGAGGTGTGCTGTGATTGGCCAACTATACAGTGCCTAGTGATTGGACGAATACCTCAAGCGT
>NW_015648738.1:0-199 GCF_001515625.1 Sinocyclocheilus rhinocerous | reverse complement strand
TAATTATGGATTATAATGACTTGTACTGTCTTTTTACGCGTTGCGTTGCATCGCGCCGCGTGAACATAAAACCATGTCTGCATTTGTGATCGGAGAAATGACAAACAACAAGCCCTACTCTACACTGCCAAAAACTCGCATTTGAATCATCAGGGGCAAATCCTTTAAATATAAAAAACGTACTTACAGTCTGTGAGTC
>NW_015648737.1:0-747 GCF_001515625.1 Sinocyclocheilus rhinocerous | reverse complement strand
GCTGATTGGTCCAGTTTGGGTTTGTGATCTCTAACTCAGAATAAATCCTGCTCCGGAGCAGGGTAGCCGTGTAGCATAAGTTACCATGGCGACGAAACCCGCTAAAAACCAACCCACCTTCTTGAGCCAGAAAACTCAGTTTTCTCAAACTAAACATGAACTTACCTGGGTAAAAACTGAATCCGGCTTCATGCTACAGGCCACTGGCAATCCTGGCTCCAAACCAGTGTGTTTGGTCAGTTTACCTGCCGAGTGAGTGTGCAACTGTGGTGCCATGAGCAATTCTTACCAATACTGAAGTTTGCGTGCTATTTTGCGTGATATATTTATCTCTCTCTGTTTGTTTCTTTGTATATATTTTTTTTCTGCTTGGACTGTTTCACCTCTAGAGCACTGTAAATAAACCAACATTACACTATAACAGCTCTGCGAGTATTCCCTTAATTTTTTTCTCTTTTTTAAGTGTGAACCGATTTTTCACCTGACATTGGGCCTGCAAAGATCCGTTGCCTCACAGGCACAGTAGGATGAGCTCAAGGTTGTTAACCTAAAGGTTGTGAGTTTGAACCCTGCCAAGGGGGTTTTTTGCTCCTTTTGTTGTCCTTTAACTCCTTGCATTATACTCTGAGTGAATGTTGACCTAACTTGTCCACGTAATTGCTGCTAGCAACTGTATTTCTTACATTGTCTATGAAATCAAGATGCACTAATGATAGTGAGAGGATGAGACCTTCTGAAAAACTTTAA
>NW_015648736.1:3804-7094 GCF_001515625.1 Sinocyclocheilus rhinocerous | reverse complement strand
AATAAATCTGTAATTTCTGTTAAATTGATAGTAGTAGTAGTAGTAATAATAATAATAGTAATGTTTCTTGAACAGCAAATCGGCATATTAGAATGATTTCTGATGGATCCTGTGACACTGGAGTAATGATGCTGCAAATGTAGCTTTGATCACAGAAATAAATATGTATGTATATTTAAATAGAAAGCAGTTATTTTAAATGGTAAGAATTCACTATTACTGCTTTTGCTGTATTTTGGATCAAATAAATGCAGGCTTGGTGAGAAGCAGCGACTTTAAAAAAAAAACAAAAAACATTCAAGTTCAAAAACTTGACTGGTAGTGTATGTATGCATCACACTCATATCACATCTAGTTGTTTTGGATAAGAATAAAATGTCAGGTCCGACAATATAGTGTTTTTTGTTTTAAATCTAGATTTATTCACATTGGCCCATGGAAACCTCTATGAACACTTGACTTGGCCAAAAAAAGTGAAGGGGGGTGAATTTGCGTATTAAAGTGGTTGTGTTCTACACATGGCGCGCGCACACATTAGGATGGGTTAGATGCCTGCCTTCGTTGTGAGTCCCTATCAAGCACTTTACCGATTCAACTACTCTGTTCTCCTCCTCCTGCCTTGCTCTTTGCTCTTACTCGGTGAGAAGCACCGACTTTAAAAAAAAAACAAAAAAAAAACATTCAAGTTCAAAAACTTGACTGGTAGTGTATGTATGCATCACACTCATATCACATCTAGTTGTTTTGGATAAGAATAAAATGTCAGGTCCGACAATATAGTGTTTTTTGTTTTAAATCTAGATTTATTCACATTGGCCCATGGAAACCTCTATGAACACTTGACTTGGCCAAAAAAAGTGAAGGGGGGTGAATTTGCGTATTAAAGTGGTTGTGTTCTACACATGGCGCGCGCACACATTAGGATGGGTTAGATGCCTGCCTTCGTTGTGAGTCCCTATCAAGCACTTTACCGATTCAACTACTCTGTTCTCCTCCTCCTGCCTTGCTCTTTGCTCTTACTCACCGCAGAGCAAGCCTGTTCTTGATAAATCTGCTGTGAAAACGTGGGAGAAGCCAACGAGGAACAAGTTGGAGTGAAGCGATATTTATATAGGTGGAGCGAAATACTTCATCGCTCCGTCTATAGTGCATTATGATTGGATTGTTTACGCTGCCAATACAGGAGACAATCCAATGGGCTGCTCGCTGTCCCTGCGCGATGGTCCTTGGCAAAAAAAATAACCTTGTCGGCCCACCGGGAAAATGCCCGATTACCAATCCAGCCCTGGTCAGCTTGCTTTCAGTGTATGTTTTATTTTTTATTTTTTATTTTTTTGTCCGCAGAACCAGAAAAGCCAGGAGTGTGTCCAAAAAATCCTGAAGTAGCACTTTTAGGGGGGTGTGTTGAGAGGTGTTCTCATGACCGTGACTGTCCAAAAGATGAGAAATGCTGCAGCAAAGGATGTGGACAACAGTGTATGCCTCCATATAGAGGTATTTGTAATATTGGTGTGCGAGTTTAATTTTTTCAGGTTTCTTTGATGAATAGAAAGTTCAGATGAACAGCATTTATCTGAAATATAGATCTTTTGTAACATTATCAATGTCTTTATCATCACTTTCAATCAATTTAAAGCCTCCTTGCTAAATTTAATTTTAATAAATCTGTAATTTCTGTTTTAAATTGGTGGTAGTGGTAGTGTTTCTTGAACAGCAAATCGGCATATCAGAATGATTTCTGAAGGATTCTGTGACACTGAAGACTGGAGTAATGATGCTGAAAATTTAGCTTTGATCACAGAAATAAATTACGTTTTTTTTTTTTAATATAGTCGATATAGACCCGATTACCAATCCAGCCCTGGTCAGCTTGCTTTCAGTGTGTGTGTGGGTTTTTTTTTTTCTTTTTTGTGTCCGCAGAACCAGAAAAGCCAGGCGTGTGTCCAAAAAATCCTGAAGTAGCACTTTTAGGGGGGTGTGTTGAGAGGTGTTCTCATGACCGTGACTGTCCAAAAGATGAGAAATGCTGCAGCAAAGGATGTGGACAACAGTGTATGCCTCCATATAGAGGTATTTGTAATATTGGTGTGCGGGTCAGCTTTTTTTTCCCCCCCCTATTACAGAGATTGAATCATTCAGTGATCTGGTTTCCCTGTTGTGCTTGTATAAAAGAAAAGCCAGGAGTGTGTCCAAGCAAAAACCTTGGAATAGGAGTGTGTGCTGAATTGTGTTCTCATGACCGTGACTGTCCGAATGATGAGAAATGCTGCAGCAATGGATGTGGACATCAGTATGCATTGGTCAAGTTTCCCCCCGCCCCCATTTACCAGATTAAATCAGTCAGTGATCTGGTTTTCCTGTTGCGTGTTTGTATAACAGGAAAGCCAGGAATGTGTCCAAGGAGATTCTTTGGAGAAGGATTGTGTGAAGAGTTGTGTGTCAATGACATTGACTGTCCGAACAATGAGAAATGCTGCCGCACTAAATGTGGACGTGAATGTACACTTCCATTTAAAGGTATTTCCCAAAACACACACTACAACTTGCTGTGAAAGTAAAACTTGTGGTTCATGCTTTGAGTGTTTTGTGCTGTTTGCCGCTAAATGGACAGACTAAGTCTGACTATCTGTATCCATGCAGTGAGGCTTGATCCATGTCTCGGACCAAATGTGTGCTGATAACTCTTCCCATGATGATCGATGTCCTGCCTGACCGAAGTGTTGCCCGACCACCCGTGCGTGCATGCATGCAGCGAACCATGCCAGTTTAACAATCGGGAGAGGGGTTTGTTTTTGTTTTGCGTACCGTATTTGAGGTCTTCTACATTCACCAAATAAATATCAGTTTAGCAAAACTTGTGTTGTGTGGATATTTATTTTATAAGTGCTTTCTCCGGGAGCTTGGCAGCAAAAGTAGTGGGAAATCCTTGAACTGAAGTATAAAGCTACCAGAAATGAAACCAAGAACACAGGTTAACACTAATGCAAGAGAAGTGTAGGATTTGTGTAAATCTTGGTTTAATAGTTTTGAAAAATGTTCAGTATTTAGCGAGACGGTGTGTCTCCAAAGACTCCAGATTTTTTTTTTTTTCTTAACGTTACCATATTCTTTGCCCTTCCCCTTTTATGCAGTATTAAATTTGTGTTGGTCTTAAAGGGGTCATCGGATGCCCATTTTCCACAAGTTGGTATGGTTCTTTAGGGTCTTAATGAAGTCTAACATACTTTGGTGAATTTCTCAATGGTAGTGTGTAATACGCCCTTTTTACTTTGTCAAAACCAGCTCAGCAA
>NW_015648736.1:0-3712 GCF_001515625.1 Sinocyclocheilus rhinocerous | reverse complement strand
TTGCTTTAAATGCTAATGAGCTCTGCTGACCCTGCCCCTCTCTTCTCTGGGGTGAGGAACAGTGCTCTGAGAGACATTCATTTAGCCATGAAATGTTCCGGTTACTAACATAACCTTGGTTCCCTGAGATAAGGGAAAGAGCGTTGTGTATGGGGAGAACTCCTGTTTGACTCTGTACTGAAGCCTGATTTGTTCACGTTTGTGTAGCTGCACAAACCAACGGTGCTTTAGCTGCGAGCTGAAGGCTGAGCTTCTTCCTCCTTCGGCTTCTTGATAGAGTCAGCGAAGAGATGATCCTCGTTGCGGAAGGAGCATGATCTGAAGAAATGGCACTGCGAGCCGACTTATATACACGTCGGTTCCGTCCTTTCTGGCGGGCTAAAGCACCATTGGTTTGTGCAGCTACACAAACGTGAACAAATCAGGCTTCAGTACGGAGTAAAACAGGAGTTTTCCCCATACACAACGTGAAGTGAGCGTTCGAAAGGGAACTTGCTAACTAGCACGTTATTAGGAACAGCGATTGCAAAGACCTTATACTCACTTCTGCTGTAAGTGAAGCTGGATAATGAATGATTCACACGATGCATTTATTCCCTTCACAAACAAAAGTAATCTATGCCATGGTGACACAATCGGCCTTGGAATGCAGTCTTCGGAGGGTGCATCCTGAATTGGGACAGCTTACGTCGTGACTGTGATGAAACATTTGTGCCCGTGAGATCCACATAAATAGGCTGGCGTGTGACTCTGTGGCATTGTGTCTCTGACGAATTAATAATTGAAAGTAAGGGTTGCCCAGAAAGATCAAATATCCAAATTAATGCACAACTAATCTTATGATCCACTATAAATGTAAATATATTTTATTCTAAAATATGGGTTTAGAATAAATTACCAATTGAGTCAGATTTTAAATTTGAAGACTAAATTAATTAAGTGATTTTTACAGAAGCAGTAGGTAGACAAGACGCAGAATCTTTCACCCCACGCCACTGGATTCTGTCGTTGGACTTTAGGGTTCACCCTTTCTGGCGGGCTAAAGCGTCATTGGTTTATGCAGCTACACAAACGTGAACAAATCAGGCTTCAGTACAGAGTAAAACAGGAGTTAACGAAACTGGATAACAAATGATTGGCGCAAACATAGATCTGGCTGGCTAATATAAAGACATGTTCTCATTGTATGTATATTGAGAGGGACAGTTCCCCCCAAAAAAATATTAATGTCATTCCAAACATGTATGACTTTCTTCTGTGGAAACACTAGAGAAGATATTGAGAAATGTCTCAGTGACTCTGATTGGTTTCCAACATTCTTCAAAATATATGTTTTATGTTCCACAGACAAAAGAAAATACAGGTTTGAAACGATATGAGGGTAAATAAATGAAGACAGAATTTTTATTTTTGGTGAACTTTCCTGTTAAGGCATTTAGCGCTTTTATCTCAGCAACTTCAAAAAGTTTTGAAAGCAAAATTAAAGTATACCATGTTTATGACATCAATCTATAAGCAGCAGAGATTGCCTCATAAAATCTCTTTAAAATATCTCTATCAAAGTAAGAGATTTGGAAAGCACTTCATTATTTTTGTTTAGTACAGGACACCCAGAAAAAGTAAAGCATTCTAAAATGTATTGCATATGAAAGAGGAAAACTTCAGCTCTCAACAATTTGGTCTGAGAATTATATCATTCTAAGGTTTAGCAAAACGGATAAAGGCAATCAAGAGTATATGAGGAAATGTTTACATATTTTAAAAAGATAACAGAGAGAATATAGAAGTATTTAGTTTTTTCTCCCCTTTCATTTCTTTATCCCCTAATTAAACTATGTGCGCTCCGCACTCCCGACCAGTAGGTGGCACAAATGCACCTTTTACACTGGTTTCCAAGACCGGCAAAAACACTATAAAAGGAAAGAAAAGAAGAGGTGCAATCTGAACAGCGGTTTCTAAATAACAGTTTTGCAAAGTTTTTGAAGAATCACGAATCGTGTTTTCTTTTATCACTATTTACAAGTGCAAGACATGAATTCAGACCATCTGAAAGAACATAAATCGATAAAGATAGAGTAGCCTATATTGAAGATTACAGTGATATCAAAAGTGATCCAGAACTCTTCAGAGTGAAGCATGAAGATACGGAACAAAGAGATGTTTATTTTTGATTTTTCGTTAACGATGCTGTAAAATCAATTTATCAATTTAATCTAGCTTGCGCTCACTGTTGTACATGGAAGCAGCTCGGGGCGGATGACGTAGGACGTCGGCGTTGCTCAAAAACATGCACATTAAAACAAAATCTGGTAAATTTTCAGTTGTTTATATCACATGTCCTTAGACAGAATGATAATTTCTATAATTTTTCCATAAAATTCTACAATCTGGAGATTTGAGCGCAGAGACTCATTGACAGATAAAATATGTGACCAAATAAATATGATATATGATTTGATGCAGTGTCTTGTATTTAATGTTTACCATGGTAATGCTAGCCTTTTGCATCGCATATAAATAATATCATTCTGCCTTATACAGTAATCAGAATCCACATCAGATCAAACTGAATTTTATGTTATTTCAACCACTTCCTGCTCTCTGAAAGTAAATTTTCAGTTAAAAGGATTTTAAATGTCTAATGCTGATGTAGCTGCAGCTATATGAAATGATCAGCAGTAGTGCTGCACGATAAATCGAAATGAAATCGCAAATGCTACGATTGTCATGCACATCTTGTCAGTGAAGCACGGTTCTGTGATCAGTAGTAAATCTTCATCCAAAGGCCTGAGGACGCTCTTGCACGGAAACGCCAAATATGCCCGCAGAAGAAATCCAGGAAATGCGGTTGCTGAATAAATCGGGTGTGCCATGGAGATTTACTGCTGATTACAGAACCGGCTTTACTGACAAAATGCTCATGACAATCGCATTAGATTAATCATGCAGCCCTAATCAGCAGCGCTGACCCTCTCCAGACGGAGAAACTCCTCCTTTGTTCATAACCACAGCTCAAGCCTGAGTTGGCCCGCTTTGGACCAAGGTATTCGGCAGGCCAAAAAACCCTCGCCGTTCGCCCAGAGAAAGCCCAAGAATTAACTGTGGAAATGCACCTGGCTCTGGCACGCACTAGCATGCCTGCTTTTGACCTGAAAGTGGTAACGCAGCTAATCATAACTTATTAGCCTATAGCAACTGTAGCAAATGTCCTTTCGCGTCACATTTCTATCATGATTTTTTTTTTTTAATGATTTACTTTAAATGATTTTTTAATTAACTTTAATTTCAGACCTGATGGAAGAGAATGAGAAGAGGGAAGAACTGAATGAAGCGGAGGAGAAACATCATGTCAAAACTAAAGATAAATCTTTGAGTTGCTCACTGCAAACAAGAGCCAAAAAATCTTTCACCTGCCCTCAGTGTGAAAAGAGTTTCTCATCCAAACAAGCTGTTACGTATCACATGAGAATTCATACTGGAGAGAAACCGTACCCATGTGATCAGTGTGGAAAGAGTTTTAGATGAGCAGGAGCTCTTAAATTACATCATTTTAAATTACACCAGAAAACACACAGCAGTGTGAACGATCATATTTGTTTTTATTGTGGGAAGACTTTTGCTATGGCTACCATATTGAAACAGCACCAGAGAGTTCACACTGGAGAAAAACCTTACAAGAGATTTAAAAGGTCATTACAACAGAAAACACATG
>NW_015648735.1:134467-136838 GCF_001515625.1 Sinocyclocheilus rhinocerous | reverse complement strand
AAGAATGACAACGCGCATTCTGTTTGTTTGCTTTATTTTACAAAATTATTGACTGCGCAGCACAGCCACACGCGCCAGTTACGTTAGGGATAATTTTATTTTAAATGCCATAATGTCAGTTGAAAACATTGCAATTGTGTTTTAAAATACAATAACGAGCACCACGAAACCATTTAAAGAGGCGCGTTCAGCAGTCTCCGTGTCGGGATAGGAAACAGTCAAACGAGTAAAATGATCTCAAACGAGCTCTCTTCATTTTATCAAATGATCATAATCACATCTATTCATTTTACAATCCTGCTACTAGCATTTTATTCAGACTAAAACCCCTTTAATTCGGTTGAGAAAGCGTTTTGTTTTTTTTTGTTTTTTTACATTCTGTCATGCCGGGCTGCATAGATGCATTTTGCAGCATTATGGAGATCAAACATGGCTGGAGAAAAACACTGACAAATTTTCGGTTCGCCGCAAAAACAGGACAATGATCTGCAAAAGATCTTCTTCCCCTCAGGAATAACCTGATGAACTTTTCGTGTTCCGGGCACAGGTTTCATGGGTTGAATGAGTTCATCATAGCGCGTCATTTCTTCATCTTTGACATAGAAGAGTTGAATGTTGGTAAGACTTTTCCCCACCATGTCATAGAATATTTTCCCACTTTCAATATCATTCCCTTGCAGAAGGAGACTATCTGCAGTTCTTTTGACCGTCCCTCCGATGCCGTCTGGTGCTCCCTTGCCATGTGAAGTGGGAAAGAAGTTCCAAGTCGCTCTTTGGAAACCAAATCTTGAAGGGACATCACATAAAAGAGAGAAATTCATCTTGTTTTTATATTGTTTGCTAGGGCCATCAGACCAAAAGTGGATGGTGTGAGCACCAGGAAACTTGTCTCTTATTGTCTTGAGGACAGGATCCGATTCAGACACAGTGCAAAAGCCTGCCTTTTGTGTAGTGCATGCCAGTATGCAGATTGAGTTGGGGGAGGTTCTGACCAAAATGGCATGACTGTACCTCAGAGCTATATTAGCATTTCCATGCTTCTGCGAAGTCAACATGCACAATAACACTGTTTTCATCACAGTTGTCTATCATCTTCCTGTACTGTCTGGACTGATTTTTGACCAAACACACATGTGTTGTTGTCTCATTGCGCAACAGGTGTTCATACAGCTGTATGAGTTCTGCTATGGTGCCAGTATGTACTGGCTGGACTGATTTTTGACCAAACACACACGTGTTGTTGTCTCATTGCGCAACAAGTGTTCACACAGCTGTATGAGTTCTGCTATGGTGCCAGTATGCTTCACAAGTTTAGTGTTGTGGTGAGGTTCGCCTGCCTCTTTACCCGTTCCCACTGCTGCCACTCAACACTGATCAGCTCTTGCTGTGCTGCAACCGGTGTGCTTTTGTGAAGACAGCGAGGACAAACGCGCAGGAGACATGCTTCACTTGGAGGAGAGCAACAAACAAGCTCAAAACTATCATCAAGCTTGCTACTCTGAATAACCCCATGTTCTCTCAAGACCTCAAGCATCATCTTTGCATTTTCATGGTATTGGCACTGACAGGTCTTTCGATCAGATGGCTTGGGGGCTGTGACATAGAAACGGCGAAGAGCGCAGAAAGATGAATAACTTAGACTAATGTCTGGGTGTTGCTTGATGAACTCTTTGTGGAGGAAAATCATTGACCATTCTTTGATGTTTTTTCTTATTTCGTGTAATTGTGTCTTTTTTGTCAGTGGTCATACGTGCAGAATTACAAAAGAAGTTTTGGACTGTTTGTGTGATTGTTTTAAGGTAAGTGGGCCTTCTGACTTTGGATTCCTTTTGCCTTAGCATTTTGTATGTCAGACCAAATTGCCTCATTTTGTATAGCAGCCGATATTTTTTAAGAATCGTCCCTGACAAGAGAAGGTTCTTAGATTTTACATGAGATTTCTGAAGTGTCTCTGCACTCTGTTTTCCTTTGTTGAATTCTTTAATTAGAACATTAGAGCCTTTCGCACCGCGGGAACCTTTTCATAGTACCAGAACTAATTGTGGAACTACCCACTTTTTGGCGTTTTCGCACCGCCGGAACTGGGTGCGATTTTAGTACCGGACTGCCTTTTTCGAGAACCAAATTAGCTCCTACTCCGCAGCAGGGTCTAACCAGCACAACTGGTACTAATCGTGACATAAGTAAACATTGATTGGCCAAACGCGTGCGAGAATGCCCTCACCTGCCATGATTTAAAACGCCGTGTAAACATACTGTAAACATTGTGTCAACTTATTTCGCAAGTATGGAGAACAGCGATAGATGGACGGACGCTGAAGTGCAGGCACTTGTAGCAAATGTAGCACTGCCAGTTGTCGTTGGAGATTCT
>NW_015648735.1:132189-133873 GCF_001515625.1 Sinocyclocheilus rhinocerous | reverse complement strand
AGATTCTTCTTTACTGAAGGGGAGCTGGTATTTCCACCGCACATCATTCCCTCTGTGGTGGTTTTCGGTGATTCACATAGTGTGCTTTCACGTGTTGCTTTCTGTTTTATGCGCCATATTTATTTTCTCAAGTTACTGTTCTCTTTTTGGACCTTGCTGAGTTTGGTCTTTAGTGTTTTCATTTCTCCATAATGTCTCTGCCTTGTTTCGACCCTCTCTCTTTTACCTGCAGCAGCCTGCCTGCTCATCTGTGGTGTCTCATTGAAGTCAATTGATGGACTATCTGGAGGTGTTTCCAATGGTTGAGTGTCTTTCTTTCTTTGCTTTCTTGATTCTCTCTGGCTATGCTTCCATTTCTTTCTCTTTTTCCTCTGTTCTCTTTTACTCAAATCCTTGATTTGGCTTATTTTTCCACCTTTGTCTCTCCTGTCTTAGAAATTCCTCTTTTAATTCTGGCTGTCTACTGATTTTCTCTCTTCGCTTTTTCTGATACTCTGTTCCTTCTTCTACGCTCCTCCAATGAGAGATTTTGTCTAGCCATGCTGGACTAAAACACACAAAAAGAGCACGAGACAATCTTTACCTATACCATGCAATGTTCCTTAATATGTTCCTTAAGCCCTGTTTTCCCTGAATCTTCCTTCCTCAACCCTAATTCTGCTAGAAGTGATGACTATCAATCCACAAAAGCAATATGCTGTCAGGTCACATATAGTGGTAACACTTTACAATAATGTTCATTGGTTAACATTAGTTAACGCATTAAATAACATTAACTAGCAATATAAATACATTTGTTACAATATTTACAAATCTTTGTTAACATTAGTTAAAATAAAAATATAACTGTTCATTGTTAGTTCATGTTAGCTCTGCTTATTTAAATAATATTTACTAATATGATATTAAAATCAAACACTGTATTTGATAAAATTGATATTAATGTCAACTATGATTAATAAATGCTTTAGAAGTACTTTTCATGTTAATTAATGTAGTTAACTAATGTTAACAAATGAAATCTTATTGTAAAGTGTTACCCATATAGTTTTTATACATTATTAGAAAAATTAAATGCTATTTTATATTTAATATAATTAAAAATGATCTGAAAACCACAAAAATATGATGATTTCACGTTGAATGTCAACTCCGTCATTGGCCCGTCACCACCGTCAGACAGAAAATCTGACGGTGGTGACATCTGACGGTGTTGACACATTAGGCATTTCTTTCACAAAACAAATGGAGTTCATGAAGTAGCCATTTTGTTTTCTCTGCTAATGTTAGATGCTAATAGAACCTGCTTCAGGAGAATAAAATGATCTAAAAATTTCAAATAATTTCCTCAGAAATTGGAAGATGGTGTTGACATATCATGGCTGTGACAAAGGAAATATTAACATCAGGATTTTAAATATTCTAAAACTATAAAACTTACCAGAGCCTGTCTGACATGCATGAACTCTGCAGAGGTGGAATGTGGCAAAGGGGTCCTTTAGAGTGACAGCTGCCCCTGATATTCCCTGATTTTATTACATTTTAGACGGTGTTGACAAAAAGTGGGGACGCAACTTTAAAATCTTATGAAACACACGTGTCATTAAAAAACAACCTTGCTTTGATAGGAGATATTATTAAGTATTGCTTTTGATAAAACAAGCTCTTTTTCATCATTAAAAAA
>NW_015648735.1:129552-131883 GCF_001515625.1 Sinocyclocheilus rhinocerous | reverse complement strand
ATCTGTTGAGCAGCAAATACTTCAGCATGGTCTTGTCAGTCATCTCTCCTTATTCTCGACCTGTGATCAGTCAAAGCTGACTCCGGTAGCTCTTGTTGGATGCAGGGTTGCCAAGACCGCGTTTTTTTCCACAGAATTGGGCTACTTTTAAACTGTTGCCATGGTTTGATTTTCCCAAGTGGGTTAAAGGTTTGAAATATTGCATACAATACATTTGACTGAAATGCCTGTATTGAAATATTTTGCATTCAAGTTCAACCTGTGATAAAACTTTACCTGTTCCCTCTTGGTAGAATGAATGAATGCAAAGCTGACCTCATACGTCATTCCCCCGGAACTGCTTCCATTTACAACAGTGAGCGCAAGCTAGATTCAAGTGATTATTACGTTTTGAATATGGATATTTTTCTCAAAAACGCATCGATTCGCTACAGAAGGCCTCTGTTCACCCCCCCGGAGCAAAGACAATTTTTAATATAACTCCGACTGGATTCGTCTGAAAGAAGAAAGTCATATACACCTAGGATGCCTAGGGGGTGAGTAAAACGCAGCCTAATTTTCATTTTTGGGTGAACTAACCCTTTAAGTTCGGGCGCCAGACAAGGTTAAACTCCTGTCAATTTAATTAGATTTCGAATATCTCAGTAAAACCACCAGTTACAAATAAAGAAACCAGAAAGGAGAGGAATCAAATCAAAACCCAGTAAACATTACTCACATTCCAAATGCAAATTTAATTTCAAGCAGCATAAATATAAACCCAGCATTACCGTACAATTTGCAATATTCAAATAACAACCAACATTCAAAGAGAAAAAGAAAGAAAACCATTAAACAATTAAAATAAAGTAGTCCAAAAACCTGACAAAATCGAGGAAACGGTAATGAATGGAATTGTCCGTGTGATCGGCTTGCTTCCACTCACAAACAGTCTCTGGCAATTTTTGAGCATATCTCAATAGCACACCAGTCACTTAAAGTCCGCATGAAATCAAAATTGACTTTATTTACTTTATTAGCGCACATTGCTAGTCTTGATGTGAACAAGTACTTATTCACATCAACACATTGTTCAACTATGTACTACAAGTACATACTTACCTGGCAGGGGAGACACCATGATCAAGAAGATGGTTCTCCCAGGGTGAGGCTTGGCCATTGCACTCCGGTTGTGGGGGATGCGCTGGACTGTAGTGCAATTGATCTGTAACGTGATTGGATGAGAATCTACAGACTTTTTGACATATTTGATTTATTTGTTTCAGGTGTATATGGGTATTAGAAAGTCAGTTTTGTGACAGTTTGAACATGGTTGGAGAGTGATTTTGTGACTAAATGTGTTGTTTGTTTATAATATGTTTGTATTATATTGTTTATATTCATTATATATTTATTGTTCATTTTTATCTTGATATAGTTATTGATTTCATGTAAATGTAAGAGATTTGAACTCAATGTGCTGGACAGTTGTTGTTAAACTGATGGCAGTATAATCAATCAAGTGTTCTAATCATCATGAAAACTGAAAAAAAAAAACATTTTGACATCATGTTGTTGTCCCTTACTTTATTTAAAATGACTATTTACTATCATGTAAATGTAATGTATGTTATTCTTGCACTGACTATATTTTGTGTAAGGGAAACAGGTCAATTTAGCTCAAAGGGAATCATTTAAGATTTTAAAGGGAATTTGGACAGAATCACTGTTTTACGGCTGATCACTGAGACAGCCAGCGATTCATTGAACGAGCCGTATGACATCAATTCTGCAATGGATATTAATATCCAAAATATAGTGAAAACACTATTAAATAGCACAGTAACAAGATCGGCAGTTTAAGACATTAACTTGTAAGCACAAAACACAAGATACTTCTCTTTTCAATATAAATAAGGCTTTATTGGATAAATCTAAGACATATAAACTAATCTAACACACGCATTCACACAAGTTGTAGAAAGAGAGAAAGAGAGAAAATAATTAGTTTAAGAGAATGAAAATGTGTTGAGAATGCGTTTCTCCTCATGGTTTTGGAGGAGCTGGCGTGTAAGCCAGAGCACGCTCAAAGAGCGCAAAAAGCGATGACTGCAAAGCACGGCTAGAAGCCATGACCAAAAAAAGAAGAGGAAGAGCGAAGAGAGTAGAAGAGCGTGATTTGATGGTGTCCTGAGTATTTAAACTGGGCTTTTGGACACCTCCCAAATGGTGTTTTGACCAATTAGATGTCGTCTTTGCTCGGGGTGTTGTATATTTCTCCTCCCAATTCATAAATCATATGTTATCTCATCAGTCACATGGTCCGAGTTTTCCCGCTCTTGCAGAGTATAA
>NW_015648735.1:125157-129432 GCF_001515625.1 Sinocyclocheilus rhinocerous | reverse complement strand
TCTCGGCTCAAACGGAGGTCTGCCCTCGCAGATGCAGTGGTTGCCGTTTATTGAGATCTCTCCTCTGACGCACCCACCTCTTGCAGTCTTCCACTAATGAGCTGATGTGTTGAATCAGGTGTGTTTGGTTAAAGGGAATCATCTAAAACCAGGGTTGGGAAGCGCCGGCTCATGCCAACACGTGCCAGTTTGCAGGCTCCCGTCCTTCCTTTGCTAGGTGTGGGGGGTCACCGTTGATGAGGATGGTAGAGAGGGAAATGGTACTCCTGACTGGCCACGTGGGCTTTCATACTTACCTGGCAGGGGAACCCCATGATCAAGAAGGTGGTTCACCCAGGGTGAGAGGGTGTATATGGGTATTAGAAAGTCAGTTTGAACATGGTTGGTGAGTGATTTTGTGATTAAATGTGTTGTTTGTTTATAATATGGTTGTATTATGTTGTTTATATTCATTATGTATTTATTGTTCATTTTTATGTTGATATGGTTATTGATTTCATGTAAATGTAAGAGATTTGAACTCAATGTGCTGGACAGTTGTTGTTAAACTGATGGCAGTATAATCAATCAAGTGTTCTATTCATCATGAAAACTGAAAAAAAAACATTTTGACCATATTGTTGTCCCTTACTTTATTTAAAATTACTATTTAATATCATGTAAATGTAATGTATGTTATTCTTGCACTGACTATATTTTGTTACAGTATATAGATGTAATACTTTTGTTTTTATGTATTTTCAGTGTTTTATAATGCATCCCAATTTCATACATGAAAGTACAATTTTGTTTTACTTTTGGTGTTGTTCATTATTTAAGGTAATGTATATACCATTATCTTAAGTGAAAATTATTAAAAAGCTGTCTTTTCCAAGACAATTATATGTAAAATATGTGACAGATTCCTTTAATGCTATAAGTTCTGAATTTATTTACAGTTACATGAAATATAAAATGTTACAGTTACATGTAATAAAATATATATAAAACAATGTAAACAATATTCAATATAAACTAGTTACATAAAATATAAATTATTATAGTTACATCAAATATAAAATATGTGCATGAAATATATAGAGCAATTCAAACAATATTCAGAACAATATTTAGTTACATGACATGAAGTATTAGGTACATGAAATAGAATAAAACTTGAATGAATTAAAATGCAATACAAAAACAATATTCAATATAAACGTCACAAGTTACAAGAAGTATAAAATATTAGTTACGTGATATAGAAAACATTTAAAAAGCAATATAAACAATATTCAGTATAAACTATATATATATATATATATATATATAACTATATTATGTTTAAACAGGAAATATTTGACCGATACAACAAATGTAAAATTTGTTACATGGCAAACTATATAGAATAAACAATATTCAATATAAACTGTAGTTACATGAAATGTAACTCTAAAAATAAAAACGACACAACAGTGGTCCTAGTTGAACTTCAGAACAGCAAGACAAAGTTCACTCTTGTGAGTCCACAACTGTGGTAAAGTGTTCATAGCTGGTGTACACTCTGTTGTCAAATCCTTTGGAGGTCGACATCATTTTCATGGGACAAAAAGTCTTCTTTTTATATTTTTTGTGTCCCTGAGTGGGTTGGTGGCAAAGTGTGCAAATGGGCAAGTGGTGTACACGTGAAAGCTTTGCTCCAACTTGAGTAAGAATGATTGTGTTTTTTCTTTTGTACATTGTTGCTCTGGACCAGACTGAAGGGGTGTCAGCAGTCTGTGACGTGTCAGTCTGGCTGGAAGACACTGTCACAGGTGTGGCGTTGGTGGACGTGGCCGGAATAACTTGTGTAGGAGCAGTGGATGAAGTGATTCTAGGTAGAGGTCTGAAGATGGTAGACATGGCTGGAGTTTTCTGCTGGGGTAAGTCAGACGTCAATGGAGATTCAGGGTGTTTTGCCTGGGACAGGTTTTTTGGAGCTGACATCACCATGTCTGATCGTTCTTTTAAGACTTTGGTCCCTGCCTTGCTGGGAATGTGTTCATACACAATCTGTTGGTAGTCAGGTGGAGGGAGAACCGACGGCTGACGTGGTGCTGGAGGTAAGTCTTTTGAGGAGACCGACGCAGTCTTTGATATTGTGGCTGATGGCATTCTTGTTGACTGCAGGTTGATGAGCCTCTCCTGATGACGGATGAAATCCCGGACCGTCTTGATGTTAATCTTTGGTAGAGGAATACCCACTTTACTCAGCACTGGATCCTCCACCAATATGCAGTGCTGAATTCTCTCGTAGGCCTTCAGGATGGATGTTTTTTCCGGGCTCGTTTTGGAACTGTGAGGTAACCCCGACCAGAGAAGTCTGACCAGCGTGTACATTAGTCTGTTGTGGTGAGCACTGATGTCCTGTTGTGCCGGTGCATAGCGTTTGGCCATCTTGACTCGTTGAATCACAGTAGCATCAGCAAGATCGTCCCTCTTTGTGCGGCAATACAATGTGTTACCCCAGTGTGTTCTGTACAGCTGATGAAACTTCTGTGGTTGCTTGTCATGTTCCTCGACAGCGTGCCATGCGGCGATGAGCCTGTTCCTGTGCTCCGTCGTCAGGCTCAGCTTATTCGCAGTCAGGCCAATCTTCACCAGCAGAGAGCAGAAGTTTTCCAGCTGCTGGAATCCAGGCAGCGGGTTGGGGCTACAGGCATCCTCCTGTTGGAAAGTACAACAATCACGTTAAGCTAAAATGTTTGCATCAATTGGCTTCATTTTAAAATCAGTCAACACTCAGACTAAAAAGACTGAATAAATGCTAGTGGTGCATTCAGGTGAACAGAAAATGAATCACAAAGGCCGGAGGGTGAGCAGCGTTGGTTTCCTCCATGGTAAGGGTTATGTGGGCCGGGTCAGCAGTCACCCTGTCCTGCTCTGCCTCTGGGTCGCTCTGGTAGGCCTCATCGTCCTCATCGGGGTCAGGCTGGTCAGGCTGAACCACCTCCTCCTCTGGACTGGGTCCGTCCTTTGAGAGGTCACTGAGGGAGAAGGCACCAGATTCACCTGTGCTTTGGCTGAAGAGGTACTCCAAACCAAGCAGCTCATTTGATGTCACAGCAGCAGGGGCGCGGAAATTCTCCTCCACAGTTTTTCCAAACAGCTGTTGGCAGCGGGTGTTGAGGCGCTCGATCAGAGGCGCAGAGTAGGATCTGAGATTTCCCCCAAAATTGACAATCTCCTTGGAATTGTCAATAAGTGTTCTTTTGTTTAAATGCTGTGAGCTACTCAAAGCTGTTAGTTGGTGGGCTTGCTTCAGGCTTGTGGCGCCAGGATCTGATTTACGAACATCCTGTGTCTTGGGCCTCTGTGGAATTCGGCTCCTCGTGTTTCAACTATGTACTTGATCAAATCTTAAATTGTCTGATTCGGTCTGATACCCTACACATGTTACAGTATATAGATGTAATACTTTTGTTTTTATGTATTTTCAGTGTTTTATATTGCATCCCAATTTCATACATGAAAGTACAATTTTGTTTTACTTTTGGTGTTGTTCATTATTTAAGGTAATGTATATACCATTATCTTAAGTGAAAATTATTAAAAAACTGTCTTTTCCAAGACAATTATATGTAAAATATGTGACAGATTCCTTTAATGCTATAAGTTCTGAATTTATTTACAGTTACATGAAATATAAAATGTTCGCAGTCAGGCCAATCTTCACCAGCAGAGAGCAGAAGTTTTCCAGCTGCTGGAATCCAGGCAGCGGGTTGGGGCTACAGGCATCCTCCTGTTGGAAAGTACAACAATCACGTTAAGCTAAAATGTTTGCATCAATTGGCTTCATTTTAAAATCAGTCAACACTCAGACTAAAAAGACTGAATAAATGCTAGTGGTGCATTCAGGTGAACAGAAAATGAATCACAAAGGCCGGAGGGTGAGCAGTGGTGGTTTCCTCCATGGTAAGGGTTATGTGGGCCCGGTCAGCAGTCACCCTGTCCTGCTCTGCCTCTGGGTCGCTCTGGTAGGCCTCATCGTCCTCATCGGGGTCAGGCTGGTCAGGCTGAACCACCTCCTCCTCTGGACTGGGTCCGTCCTTTGAGAGGTCACTGAGGAACACCTGCGAATTCCCCAAATGTGGGAATCTCGACTGCATAATTTACGGTAGTGGGGGACTGCGTTCGCGCTCTCCCCTGAAATTTTTTTTTTGTGGAAGTCGTGGCCTAATGGTTAGAAAGTCGGACTCGTAACCTAAAGGTAAAGGCAGGGATTGTAGGTGGGGGGAGTGAATGTACAGCGCTCTC
>NW_015648735.1:118579-124871 GCF_001515625.1 Sinocyclocheilus rhinocerous | reverse complement strand
CAATGGCTGCCCACTGCTCCGGGTGTGTGTGTGTGTTCACTGCTGTGTGTGTGTACTTTGGATGGGATAAATGCAGAGCACCAATTCAGAGTATGGGTCACCATACTTGGCCACATCACGTCACTTTCAGTTTTCTTTCACAATTAATCCGTGCAAGTTAATCCGCTGAAAAAAATTGTTTGTCTCTGTAATCTTTAATCAAAATCTGAACATTTACTTCCGCTCTGGAATGGCATTCCTTCTCTGATGACATCAGTTTGACGGCTTGTGCAGAATATCCTTAAACACACCCCTCCAACCGTTAGGTTGCTATGAGTGAGAGACTGAGAGGAGGAGCACAATTAATCCGTGCAAGTTAATCCGCTGAAAAAAATTGTTTGTCTCTGTAATCTTTAATCAAAATCTGAACATTTACTTCCGCTCTGGAATGGCATTCCTTCTCTGATGACATCAGTTTGACGGCTTGTGCAGAATATCCTTAAACACACCCCTCCAACCGTTAGGTTGCTATGAGTGAGAGACTGAGAGGAGGAGCGCAAAAATAAAACCATGCCCTCAATATTCCGTTTCAGCTGGAAATACGTCACTACACTGAAATAAAGTCGGCAGCAACTTCACACGGACTTTAAATGAGCAGATGAATTGGAACAATTGCACAAAACAAGAACATAAAACAAAAAACAAAGGAAAAGGGATTGCGTAGATGAGAGTGTGTGTATGTGTGTGTGTGTATGTGTGTGTGAACTGCAAACGGGCATTTTATAAATGGCGTGTGTGTTAATGCGTAAAGTGATTGCACTGAACTTGTACCTCGTGCCGCTGGTCTTCGTTTGGAGTATTCCAGAGTTCAGGTAAGTACCAGGAGCTTCTTTTGCAGCATAGGAGCAAATCACTGTGCCACCATCCATCCGAGAGCACTGACCTGTGCCAGCAGCCAAACCAGAGAAACGGTGATTCACCGCAGCTTCCACGCCCACACCGACACGCCGTCAGCTCCAGGTAACTATAATCCACTCTTTCAGGTCACTGCTACTCTACTTCACTTTCACCCTCCATTCTCAAATGGACTCACTCTCGCACAGTAGCTCAACAACTCACTTATAGCATGCAGGTTCACTGGTTGCACAGTAGCACGCTGTCTCTCACATCACTCTCAAGCCGAAGCCGCGCCCAGACCGCTCACTTCTTCCGCTGCCGTCACTTACTCATTTCCGAGCTCACGTCACCAAAGATTGTGCCACCCTTCCGTCTTGAATGTTCCTCTTTTAGTAGTAGATAGTTGATTGTCGGTTTTAATTGGTCGGCAGGATAGCACATTAATAGTTTTCACACTGCATTGTTTAGAACACACAGAAGAGGCAGCATGGTGGCTCTTCAATCAGGTCCTTGTGTACTTTCTAGGATCAAACTTGGAAGTAGGGGGTTCGTTGATGTTTATCATCAAGTTTGACATGTTTGAGACCAGCCCTTTTGTCTGTGCTTATGTTGTTCATAAGGCTAAAGTTCCTCTCACACTCTGCTGTGCTGACAGGAAATGTTTTCATACAGTTAATGAGCTGTTTTAGCGGCTCACTTGGGCTCTTGCAGTAGTTCCCACATCCCATTCAGTGATTGGTCTGTGCACAAGTTAAATCGCTTGCACAGTCGCTTAACTTGTTCTTCACCATGGGATTGTCGGTTTTTATTGGTCGGCAGGATAGCACATTAATAGTTTTCACACTGCATTGTTTAGAACACACAGAAGAGGCAGCATGGTGGCTCTTCAATCAGGTCCTTGTGTACTTTCTAGGATCAAACTTGGAAGTAGGGGGTCCGTTGATGTTTATCATCAAGTTTGACATGTTTGAGACCAGCCTTTTTGTCTGTGCTTATGTTGTTCATAAGGCTAAAGTTCCTCTCACACTCTGCTGTGCTGACAGGGAATGTTTTCATACAGTTAATGAGCTGTTTTAGCGGCTCACTTGGGCTCTTGCAGTAGGTCCCACATCCCATTCAGTGATTGGTCTGTGCACAAGTTAAATCGCTTGCACAGTCGCTTAACTTGTTCTTCACCATGGCGGATATTGGGGTTTGATGGCCATTTACACTGATAAAGGATGCTGAGGTCTTTGATGGTCTCATTTTCGAAAGACAAGCGTTGCTCAAGATTGTTCACAAGGCTTTGTAAGAACTGGCCTGGATTGATAGACTTGAGCTTTGTATTTCTTTTCAACGCTATAGATCGATACACCCCTCTCTCTTTTGCTTCTAAAGCCTCACCATATTTCTCTCTAAATGAATGTATCACTGTGATTGTGCACACCCAGCGTACAAGACTCTGCCAATGTGAAGAACTACTTCAGCTGCTGCCTCTTTGAGTTCACGCTCATTTTTGTTTGACATACTATACAGAGAATGTAGCTTGTGCATAAATGCTTTAAAGAATGTAAATCATCATTACCTGAAAGACAGTCTAGACTATTGAGATGGGTTGCTTTCGACCCCGACTTTAAACCAGCAGGGACTGATGAGAGGTTTCATTTCAGCTCTGGTATAGGCTTGGCATCACTTCTTCAGTTTAATCAGGGGAGAATTAGACCGTTTTCTGTAAATTTCTGATATATATGTTTGAAAAAAACTTTTTTTAGGTACTTACAAACCGGGATTTTCAATAATGAGAATATAATATGGAAAAATATGACACCAACCCAATTGATATATTTAAGATGTATATAAAAACAAGGACAATAGGAAACTTCTCAATATTATATTTTGCTATTCAATCTACTAAGAAACATTCAGCAAATAAGGTTTGATAAAAATTGTCTAGTTATTTCAGTCTAATTATTTTAGAGGGAGACTGGCTGAATATCTGTTTTGTCCAGACATGTGGAGAGATTTCAGTTGGTAGAATCTTATTAGATGGTGAAAGACAAAGTATCTATTGAAGATACCATTAGCAGCCAGCAAGAAAGCTCTAGCATGAAAGTGGCTACAGTCCGAACCTCCAACAAAGGTTGATTGGCTGGACATTGTAACCAGTGTCCAAAACGTGGAGAGAACGTCTTTCTCATTAATTCAACAAATATTTGCACTACTGGGATAAATAGATTGTGTTCATGACATGTTTATTGACCACTGTATGATCTGCCATAGGGGACCAAACGATTGTTATATCGAGTTCTGATTTCACTGTATGTTTTTTCGGGGGGAAAATAAATCGAACTGCGTTTTGGTCTACACTGTGTCCAGTTAAAACAGTGCCTTTAAATTTGACCTATTCATTATTCCTCTGAGCAAGTCGGAAGTGGATGTTTTATAATTTATATTAGTTTTAAAGGGATAGTTCACCCAAAAATGAAAATTCTGTCATTAATTATTCACCCTCATGTCGTTCCAAACCTGTAAGACCTTCGTTCATCTTCGGAACACAGATTAAGATATTTTTGATGAAATCTGAGAGCTCTCTGACCCTCCCATAGACAGCAAGGATCCTTACATCCTATCACGATCAATGCTCAGAAACGTAGTAAGGACATCGGTAAAATAATCAATGTGACATCAGGGGTTCAACCGTAATTTTACGAACCTACAAGAATACTTTTTGTGCGCAAAGAAAACAAAAATAATGACTTTATTCAACAATTTGTCTCCTCCGCGTCACCCTGGTGCCATTTTGGAGAGTATCCACTGAACATAAACAGCGTATGCTGTTCAGTGTCAGCTGCGCCACGCGGATACGTTGTTTAAAAGTTATCTAATATTTTTAAAAAGATATCTGAACACTGATAAGGCTGAACACTGAGGGGCTTCAGTTGATCTGCTTCACTTTACACAATCTAAGAGGATATTTAAGTATTATATTATATTTAAGTATCACAGAAGAAGAGATTTGTAGACTGTTACTGAGGAAAGTGAATGAGCTGGTTTTTACTTTCACCTATTCATACAATACAATATGCAAATGTAACATTAATCACCATAGCCATTCATAAATACTGTAATTTGTATAATAATAACATTTATTGCAACCCTTCTATTGCAAAAACATTCAACGGCTCTCCTCCATGGTTAATTCTAATTGGTGACGCGGTGCACAATGACAGTTGGGTGATTTTTCCCTCTTCACTTCCTGTGAAGTGATGCATCGATGTTCCCTTATTCCCTATGGCGTTTGCAGTGCCCTTCGAACTCAACATGTTCACTCCCTTCGGATTGGAATCTCACTTAAGATGGCTGAATACCCTGTGAAGTCCACTTACGGTCGAATGGAACGAACGCACTTTCTGTGTGAAAGCAGCTGTTGCGGTTGCACTCATACTCCACAGATACAAGATGTGTTAACAGGCCTCAGGTAAATTATATAGTCCTGAGCAGGGCAAATCTTTGCTATCTGCATGCATTATATTCTACGCTCTAATCCTGTGTATAAATAAAATAAATGTTGTGTGACCTTTTCAAATGAAAGAGTGCGAGATTCTGTCTAAATGTTTGGGTGCAGAGAAACTATTTAAACCAGCTATCCATTTCACGAGTTCACACTAACATATAATGTGATTAAGCAATTAGTAGCATATTTGACGTGCTGTCCAGAGGGAGGGCTCCGAGCTCGGGTTAAAGCCCGAACCCAGAGAACTCCCCAAAAGAAGCTAATGGCATGACGCGTCAGATGGCAAGCCCTACCTGTCGCCGAATGAGGAGCACGATGGAAGGCCAGGTGAGGGACTCTCGTTGCATCCGAAGGGAGCTGCGACTCTGCTGCACCGGAAGGGAGAGTACCTCTTGCAGCTGAATACATGGCGTGGTTTAAAGCGTCAGATGGACGGCTCTCACTACGACCCAAGGGAGCTGCGGCTCTGCTGCACTGGAAGGGAGAGCCCTGTCCGATGCGGAAAAAGCAAATGGGGCTCGAAACGATGGATGGAGGGCTCTCACTGCGACCTGACGAATTTGACAACATCATAAAATTACGAAAATACATGCTTTTCCTCTTAACCACACAATTAGTAGTAAGTATTGAAACAGCTAGCCAGCCAAGCAGCACATCAGCTGGTAGAGACTTGGAGAGAGGTGCCTAGCAGTATGCCCAACGCATGCGAATTAGGTTGCTAGTTGTACTTGTTCAATAATAATAATGTTTCTTTATGATACACCTTATTTGATACACCTTATTTGGGAAGGGAGTGGGGTTTGTGACATCCTGTAGAGCCTGTACAGCCTGCACCGCTAGCAGAGGCAGCCTCGCGCTAGTGTGTGCTATAGGAGCTGAAGGCCACTGAAAAGGAAAAAGGATTACAAGTAAAAGTTTTCGAATGTTGTAGTCAAGTCAAGTCACCATTATTTATATAGTGCTTTTAACGATACAGATTGCGTCAAAGCAGCTTTACAGTATTAAATAGGAAAAATGGTGTGTAATAATGCAAAAAGACAAAAGTAAACACTCAATTTTCAGTCAGTTCATCATTGTAGAAAACGTTCTGTGACTCAATTTTTTGCTCAGTTGCTACATGATTACAATTTATTTAACGTTACAATATAGTAGCATATATGTTTATATATCATGAATAATAATTAAAAAAGAAAAGTACATTTCTGTTGCTGTCCTACATTATGTCAGCCATAAATACTGAACATTTGCAATAGTATCTGCTAGGACTTTACATAGATGGTTAAAGGGATAGTTCACCCAAAAATGAAAATTTGATGTTTATCTGCTTACCCCCAGGGCATCCAAGATGTAGGTAACTTTGTTTCTTCAGTAGAACACAAACGAAGATTTTTAACTCAAACCGTTGCAGTCTATCAGTCGTATAATGCATGGCAATGGTAACAAAATCTATGAGAGTAAAAAAAACATGCACAGACAAATCCAAATGAAACCCTGCGGCTCGTGACGACACATCGATGTCCTAAGACACGAAACGATCGGTTTGTGCCAGAAACCGAACAGTATTTATATAATTTTTTACCTCTAATACAACACTATGTCCAACTGCCTTCAGCGCGCGCACGGCATCTGGTGCGTGAGGTGTGTACGCGCTCTGGCGTAGTTTACGCAAGCGCCGGAAGTGATCTCTCGCGCGTATACGTCACTCATTGTTTACACAGTGCACAGTCATTGCAGGTACGACGGCTAATCAAAATGGTACTTACTTGCACTTATCCGGATTGTTCAAACCGACTTAAAACTAAAAGATGACTTTCTCTCGTGCGAACTCATTCGGGAGTGGTGACTTTCCACGTATTCCCAACTTCTGAGCCTGCTCGCCTGAAGTTATGCTTGATTGCTCTTCGGCTGGATATCAACACACCC
>NW_015648735.1:113567-117960 GCF_001515625.1 Sinocyclocheilus rhinocerous | reverse complement strand
ACAAACACACACACACACACTCACTCACTCACTCACTCACTCACTCACTCACACACACACTCACACAGCGGTGTATATAATGTCTTATTTTTCTCCAGAGGGAGTTCCGATACCTCTCTTTTTCTTTGTCTTTCTCGTCTCTCACTATATCAAACCTGATCATATTTCTCCTCCACCCCCTCATCCTTCATTTTTCCTTCCTCAAACTTACACACACACACACACACACACACACCATTTCAGTTCCTTATGGTGTGGCTTCTTTTCATTTTGCCTGCAAGGTGTCAATGGTTGCACGACTCCATAAATAAAAGATTCATCACTCAAAAGCCAACAGAGCAACAGTCTCTAGCTCTCTCTTTCTGATTCTTTTCCATACACTTTTTGTTAGCTAGCACTCACAAATATTACACACAGAGTAACACGATCTCTATAGACTGACCCGCGTATGTGTTTGCACACATGTTGAAGAGTTTGACATTGACTCGCCGCAGCTGCTGCTGTGTAAGAGCAGTAATAGTCGGGTCTGCTGCTCTCGTTTATTTTACAGTGCCGTCCGTTCCCTCGTTCAGCTCTTTGTCGGTTCTCACACAGTCTTCTACTGTTCTCCTCTGTTCTGGCGCTCTGCCCTCGCAGACAGGAACTCAACCGTCACACTTCTAATGTTCTTTAAACCAACGCTTTTTACACTTCCACTGTGTGCGTTATTTAAAGAAACAGTTGTATTTTTAAAACCTTTGGTATATATACTCAACGGCTGGTTTTCAATGGGTTTTTACTGCCAAAGAGTGCAGCTTTTATTGGACTATGAGGGAAATAAATATTCTTGTTTAGTCAAGATGAAAAAGCCATTTGACTTCTGGCATGTGATGCATTTCAGAACAAAACATGATAAAAAAATATTAAAGTAAATATAAAATGAATAAATGAATACATAAAATATCGATTGGATTGTGAAAAGTGGTTTCTGTGTGACAGGTGATTGGAAATGAAGATTTAAAAAAATAAGAACTTAGTCATTGTAGAGGCGGAACGTAAATTTTGTTTACATTTTGTTTACATTACATTTTTTGTTTTGTTTTGATGAGTCATGTACAATTAGGGATGGTTTATTTTTTTGTATTCAAAATCAGCATGACTTTTATTCTATATTGTAGTGCATATCCAAATGAAACTGCTTCTCAAATGAGAAAAAATGTAGGACAGGACTTTTAGGAAACTAAAATTTCAATCATTTTCTCTGTTTTGGCGTATATCGACGGGAGACTGCTTCTTGAATGAGAAAAAATGTGGACATTATGGATTAAAGTAAATATAAATTAAATCAATTGTAATAAAATAAAATACATTTCAAATAAATTATATAAAAATAAATTTAAATAAAATATTGATTGGAAAATTCCTCAAAAAAAAAAAAAAAACTTTCGCTGATAAATCATGCACAAGGGACCGTTGCAGTCTATCAGTCTTTGCATGGCAATGGTAACAAAATCTATGAGAGTAAAAAAAACATGCACAGACAAATCCAAATTAAACCCTGCGGCTCGTGACGACACATTGATGTCCTAAGACACGAAACGATCGGTTTGTGCGAGAAACCGAACAGTATTTATATCATTTTTTACCTCTAATACAGCACTATGTCCAACTGTCTTTGGGCGTGTGCACGGCATCCGGTGCGTGAGGTGTGTACGCGCTCTGGCGTAGTTTACGCAAGCGCCGGAAGTGATCTCTCGCGCGTATACGTCACTCATTGTTTACACAGTGCACAGTCATTGTAGGTACGACGGCTAATCAAAATGGTACTTACTTGCGCTTATCCGGATTGTTCAAACCGACTTAAAACTAAAAGATTACGTTCTCTCGCGCGAACTCATTTGGGAGTGGTGACTTTCCACGTATTCCCAACTTCTGAGCCTGCTCGCCTGAGGTTATGGTTGATTGCTCTTCGGCTGGATATCAACACACCCTTTAACGTAAACTACGCCAGAGCGCGTACACACCTCATGCACCGGATGCCATGCGCGCGCTCAAGGAAGTTGGACATAGTGTTGTATTAGACGTAAAAAATGATATAAATACTGTTCGGTTTCTCGCACAAACCAATCGTTTCGTGTCTTAGGACATCAATGTGTCGTCACGAGCCGCAGGGTTTAATTTGGATTTGTCTGTGCATGTTTTTTTTACTCTCATAGATTTTGTTACCATTGCCATGCATTATACGACTGATAGACTGCAACGGTTTGAGTTAAAAATCTTCGTTTGTGTTCTACTGAAGAAACAAAGTTACCTACATCTTGGATGCCCTGGGGGTAAGCAGATAAACATCAAATTTTCATTTTTGGGTGAACTATCCCTTTAACTGATATTAATGTATTGCAGCTAGAAGGTGACACGTTTGCGCTGAACCTGGAAGCAATTGAAGCAGATGAGTCCATTTCCCCAAGAACTTCGACGCTATCACCACAACCAGAGGCTTTTTCACCACCAACCGCAGCAGCTGGGCTGTCTTCACCCACACCCTCCTCATCATCCACAAGTGAGGTTTTCCCCTCCCCACATCTCTGAAATGAAAAAGACATACACCTACCACACCCATTGAAGATGCTATCCTCCAGCGGCTTCAACAAATCGACAAAGCCAAAGAGGACGAGGACCATGCCTTTGGTGTGATGGTTACAAGCATGCTGGCAAAACTTCCACCCTGTGTCCGCATGGAAGCTAAATTTGAAATACACCAGCTTATTTATCATAAACGGAAGCAGGCATTTCAAAATGACAGCAGTCAATAATAAAAAACAGTTGTTTCATTTGCTGGTGTTGGGTGTTCTTTATACTATTGTTCTTTATACTATTGTTCTTGCTGTTGTTGGGTATTTTTTATATTGGTTTGTCAAATAAATCTTTCAAAATTTACTGTGTTCCATATCTTTTTGTCAGAGGTTTTCAAAGAACAACAATTAGAAGTACCTAATCACAAACAGCTGTTTATATACAAAGTCAATACACAAATTTCACCAGCAATGTAGTTATTAAATTGCAAATACCAAAATGCAAACTGTGTAAACAACCATTTATACTAGTGCTGTCAAATGATTAATCGCGATTAATCGCATTCAAAATAAAGGTTTTTGTTTACATAATATATGTGTGCGTACTGTGTATATTTATTATGTATATATAAATACACACACATGCATGTGTATATATGGAAGAAAAATATGTTATGTTTATATATTAAATATATTTATAAATACCGTATTGGCCCGAATATAAGACGACCCTGATCTTCAAATCTGGGTACTGTCTTACGTTTTAAAATCACAAAGGGAGTTTGGTCCCATCAGGCTAACGTGACAGTCACGACTCATGCAGCTGTAAGGTTTTCTTTTTCTTTTGTTTTTACTCGCGATCTTTACAACACGCATTACATTACGTATTTCATGGCACACTCGTTTTATGCGTATTTGGCGCCACCTATTGTTGTGGGTGTATTATTGACATGTCAAAGTCTAGACCCTGAATATAAGACGACCGCATTTTTTCAGATGCATTTCCAAGAAAAAAACATTGTCTTATATTCGGGTCAATACGGTAGTATAAATTAGATGAATATACATACAGTATATGCATGTAAATACATGTAAATATTTTCAAAATATATACATACATGTGTGTATATTTATATATACTGTACATAATAAATATACACAGTACGCATATATTAAGTAAACAAAAACTTTTATTTTGGATGCGATTAATCACGATTAATCGTTTGACAGCACTAATTTAAACTATTTTAAATGTTCTGGAGACCCCTCCTAACTACGTTGTCTTGCCACGGCACGTGTCTTGCTGGTGTCTGGAAAAATATCATCAGATTGTGCCTTGTGTTGAGTGCAACCCATGATTAGGGTTGGATATCGTTTGGATTTTTTCCGATACCGGTGCCAAATTGATACTTTTAAAACGGTTACGGTGCCTAAATGGTGCCTGAACCGTTGGTTGGGTGGTTCTCCTGCATCTTCAGTAAACAAGCTACAGGTAGTCCAAAATGCAGCAGCTAGAGTCCTTACCAGGTCAAGAAAATATGATCATATTACCCCAATTTTACAGTCTCTGCACTGGCTACCTATTAAGTTCCGTATCAGTTACAAAATATTATTACTTGCCTATAAGGCCCTTAATGGGTTAGCTCCTGCGTACCTAACTAGTCTTCTACCACGCTACAATCCATCACGCTCCCTAAGGTCGCAAAACTCTGGACTTTTGGTAGTACCTAGTAGCTTTGCTTGGCCATTTGTTGTGATAAACAGGAAAGTTTGTCCAGCTGAATTCAATTTGAATTTGTTAGACGAATATAAAAAGCTTAGTATACCGCGGCAGCGGTCGC
>NW_015648735.1:113066-113413 GCF_001515625.1 Sinocyclocheilus rhinocerous | reverse complement strand
ACTAGGATTTACACAAGCTTCAGTCTGGATCCAGAACACCTGAGAACAGATGCTGCCAACCCCTCAGATGATGCCAACCCTGAAAAAACATAGAGAACTACCAAATTTTGCTATAAGTTTGATTGCATCATATAATAATTGCTGTTAATAGTGCTCATCGTCTGTTTGATTACCTCTTTAATTGGTTTTTCCGTACATTTCTGCCATATGTATGTACATTAACTGACATTCACCACTGTTAAGCTACCACTAAATATATTGTAGAAATTTAATTTGCTGTAAAGTTGCTTCGCAACGATTTGTATCGTGAAAAGCTCTATACAAATAAACTTGAATTGAATTGCACC
>NW_015648735.1:107819-112912 GCF_001515625.1 Sinocyclocheilus rhinocerous | reverse complement strand
CAATAAATATGGATTGGCCATTAGCACTATAAACACATGATGTCTGTTTCATTCATACTGGACGCCAGAGGGCGCCCTCGCACAGAAAATCCACATATCCAGTCAGAGAAGTAGCGGAACTCATGACCCTCCTGGAAATCTCTTATATGGACAAAGGCATCGCTATTATAGCTGCAACTGAGTAAACAGAACATATAAACCTTTTGAATGATAAAACAAAGACAATAAACACTCGACTGCGACAATATAGTTTCTGTTATTCAAGTCATCTCTGGTATTTTCATAATAATTAAGTATATTTATAATCCATTGCTAATCGATGTATTCTTTTTAAAGTAGCCTATGGAACATATTTTCTGCCTCATTCTGTGACAAGAAGCCTCATCAGTTCACAAAAGGAAGCATTTGACTGGAGTTGTGGAGTAAAAAGGTTATTTTCTCTTTTGTTGGACAACAGGTTTAGAAATGTGAATAGAAGGGAGGTTTAGCTTTAGGCATTTTAATTTAAGCATGTTTAGCTTAGTTAACGGAAGGCTACCTGCTGCCATCAGATCAAGTGTAATTACTGCATTCACGCACTCCTCGGATGCTCTCGTTTCCCGAGTTGTGCTTTTAAGTCGGAATGTGAAAACAACATGGACACGCTCGTTACTACAAGGATTTGTTGGATTTGTATTATTAGAGCTTTCCGATTTGAGTTCACATGCGTTTTCTCAGTCGGGAAATTATTTTTCACGTGCGGTGCCGGTGATGATGCTTCTTACGTCCGTTTTGGAGAGCCAGAGGACAAATATTTCAATCGATCGCTCAGCCATGGCACCGAAATGAGGCACCGAAATCTGTGTTCTGATTCTGTTCTAGTACATACTGGTTACATGGGTACCGGTGCCATATTGGTACTTGGTTTCGGTACCCAACCCTACCCGTGATGCTCTTCCAGCGGACAGCTGCCTTGCCTCAAGAAGATTGGTGTTGCCTGCCACATGCCGCCTCCACTCACCTGGCTGGATGTCTTCGTCTGCGGTGGGGCTATCTGGTAAGGTGTACGGTATTGTATGGTGTTCCCTGGATTAGATGCATCAGTGTGGGTTAAGCAGTTGTGTAAAGCCACACAGGCTTTCACAATGTGTACTACATTGTCTGGGCTGCAGTCAATTGGTCGGGCAAAAATCCTCCACCGGGATGCCATGATGCCAAAGGTGTTCTCTATAATCCTTCAGGCCCGGGAATGCCGGTAGTTGTATACTTGCTGTGCTGTCGTGAGGTTGGAGCCTGTGGGATAAAGTGAGAGGGACATACAAACAGTGTGAACACTCATGGTGGTGTCTTTGATGCTACACAAGCATAAACTAATTGGTAATTAAATGTAACATTATAAATTATAAATGGTAACCTCAAAAATACAATTAAATATACCTATATACAGTTATTTACATATATACATAGGCTTAACTTAAACACCCACAACATTACAGCAACAAATTGATAATGTGGTTCATGTCATGCTGTTGTGACACACAGTATTATTGCAAAATATAATTTTATAACTCTTTTGTACATTCTGATAAACAAAAGACTTTACCTGGGAATGGGTGCATGAGATTTGGGAGCAGTGGGAAAGCTGTATCTGCAACAAACACATGCGGGTTGGTGACATCCGAGCCTGGCAGGGTGACTGGTCGTGGCAGCTCCAGAGTCCCGTTGATTAGCTTGCACCCATATATACTTTCTTTGAAGACGCCTCCATCGCTTTCACGTCCATAGGCCCCCACGTCTACCACCGTGAACCGGTAATGGGCATCACAAGCAGCCATCAGAACAACTGAGTGACTCCCCTTGTAATTAAAATAGTTCCAGCATTCCGGGGGGCTTTGATGGTGACATGCTTCCCGTCGATGGCACCAACACACAGTGGGAAGTTCCAGACTCTCCAAAAATCACGCGCTATGTATGTGCATCCACTGTGTCTGGGATGGAAAGGGGGAGAATTCCGGCTGCAGAGTGTCCCAAATGGCCTTGCACACCTCGGGAATAATCTTCGATACAGTGCAGCTGCTCAGTCTGTAACTTGCAGCCACACCGACCTGAGAACATCCAGTTGATTAATAGCGTAAAGTCACCGCTAACCTTTCCGCCACACTGATCGGAGCACTGTGTGTTCTTTTGTGCTGGATGCGTTCATCGATTCTGTGGGCCAGGAAATAAAATTTGGCGGCAGACATTTGAAAGTACTGATGGTGCTTCTCCTCGTCCATTGCACGCATCTCCTACACCAACATACTAAACTCCACCGCTTTGGTCCTGGTCCCATTCGTTGGCCGCACACACCACTTTCTTGCCCAACGTCTTTTTTTCTTCTTCTGTGAATTAGCAAAGTACAGCAGACAAAGAAGCTCTTCTTGCTGCATAGACGTCGCCATGTTTGTCTGTTCAAGCCAATCTACTGCACATGCGTGGAACACGTCAGCTGAGCGGACCGTTTCGGTAGTATAAATACAAGTAGTACGCGTCCGTGCTGTCCGCGTACGCGTCCGGATTGTGCACGCGGAAAGTATAACACAGGCTTTAGTGTGCCGTGGGTTTAGGGGGGGTAATTGAGAATGAATCGGGGAAAGTCACATTGCGATATGATTGGATGTGACTGGTTATGTTCGGTTGTGATTGGTTCATGTGATAAATCCTGCCTCTTGTGCGCATTCCGCGTTCGTGAATCAGTCTGAATGAACAATATAATGGTGTTAATGGGAAGACTAATTTAAAAAAGTAAGTAAACAACTCACACACTTAGATATAACCACGTTGCTACATGAAAATAAGACTTAAAATGGGCCGAAAACTTGATCTGTGGGAGTTTTTAGTGAGTAATCAGCTTGGTTAAATCTAAAGTAAATCTCTGTGTCTGTGACCAATATATACTGAGCTTTTAATTAATTAATAATTAAAAGTTAATTATTAAAAAGAATAGCTGAACATAAGTTCACAAATAAAATATATTATTGTTAAGTTATTTTTTTTGGAATATATGTAATATGTATAAAATGTAAAAAAACTAACTTGATGAGATTCATACATGGCTTAATAAATAGAATATTCATTACATTGTTAATGTAGCAATATAAAATAGATTTATTTTTATTTTTCTGATAGTGTAATGTTTATTTAACCAAGAAAATGGGACTCTGACATGAATTTACATTTGATATTAAAAAAATGCCTCCTCATTTCAGAACACCACTGATATATATATATAGTTCATTTGAGTAAAAAAATACTTAAAATGTGTATAAAATATCTAAAATGTTTAGATCATAATTATGATATTCCAAGAATCTATAGACGATATGAACGAAGCAAAGCATTCATTCAACCGATACTGAGTGCTATGTGTTTCGAATATAAATTGCGTGTGAACAGGACTTTTATTTTGGGCTGGCGACGTGACGTCATACGTCTGCGCCGCGCTCCTCTGGGCTGAAGGTTTGTGTTTTTAATCGTATTTGCGTGTTCATCAATATAAACAGTTCAATCAATGCTATAGTTTTTACATATGTTATACACATTACATTCACTTTTTTGTGTGAAAAAGGCACATCCACATATGAGCAACAGAAGAAGTGCATCTCATTTCGCTTCCTATATCGTGAATCAGTTTATCGTAATGAATTCGGCACTGATCTATTTGTAATGACAGAGGCGCACGATGCTTTACTGATTTGAAGCGCTCCAATCAGCACACGCTTTCGGCACCTGCTGGTCAAAACTGTGTAAATGCAACGAGATCACAAACATCATGTGCAGTGAGAACTTTTACAGACCCGTTGCATTTCTTTAAATGAAAACGTAATTTATTTTGTGTTCTGTTATCTTTTGTAGTTCTATTTTAGCGTGTTGGCTATTTATTTCATTTAAGACCATTGATTATTAGCACTCTAACTGACACCCATTCCAGTGCACTGACTGCCAAACCAGGGAGCTAGAGATTTAACATGGATTTATTTTTCTTTCTGTTAATTATTATACATGACAGAGTGTCCAAAGATGCAGAAAAACTCCTGGTGAAGCAACTGAGATCCATGTGACGAATAAAAAGATGGCGTTTATTAAGGAGGAGAGTGAAGACTTGAAGATTGAAGAAACATTCAGAGTGAAACATGAAGATACTGAGAAACAAACAGGTTAGTTTCCATTTCCAAAGCTGAACTCACATTACATTTACATTTAGTCATTATGCAGATGCTTTTATCCAAAGTAACTTACAAATGAGGACAATGGAAGCAATCAAAATCAACAAAAGAGCAATGATATACAAGTGCTATCACAAGTCTCAGTTAGCTTAACGCAGTACACGTAGCACCCATTCCAGTGCACTGACTGCCAAGCCAGGGAGCTAGAGATTTAACATGGATTTATTTTTCTTTCTGTTAATTATTATACATGACAGAGTGTCCAAAGATGCAGAAAAACTCCTGGTGAAGCAACTGAGATCCATGTGACGAATAAAAAGATGGCGTTTATTAAGGAGGAGAGTGAAGACTTGAAGATTGAAGAAACATTCAGAGTGAAACATGAAGATACTGAGAAACAAACAGGTTAGTTTCCATTTCCAAAGCTGAACTTACATTACATTTACATTTAGTCATTATGCAGATGCTTTTATCCAAAGCGACTTACAAATGAGGACAATGGAAGCAATCAAAATCAACAAAAGAGCAATGATATACAAGTGCTATAACAAGTCTCAGTTAGCTTAACGCAGTACACGTAGCAAGGTTTTTTTTTTTTTTATATAATAAATTTAAAAATATATATATCAAAACAGATAGAATAGAGCAAGCTAGTGTTAGAGGCCTCGGTTTATTTATTTTTTGCTTTTGTTAATTGTATAATAAATAAATAGAAAACAAATAGATAGAATACAAAAAGATTAGGAAAGCTAGTGTTATTTTTTTTTAAGAAAACAAGCAGTTAGTAAATTAATAGAGTTCAAGTCTAAAAGCTTGAACAAGGAGTTGTGAAGCATGTTCCGAAAGAAAGGGCCTGATCTTCTTGATGTTGAATAAAGCAAATCTGCAGAGAAGGATGTGTATGAGTGT
>NW_015648735.1:101215-107716 GCF_001515625.1 Sinocyclocheilus rhinocerous | reverse complement strand
TTTTAATTTTATTAATGAAGAATGTGGCAAAGTCGTCAGCTGTTAGAGTTGATGAAGGAGGGGGAGGAGGAGGACAAAGGAGGGAAGAAAATGTTTTAAAGAGCATGCAAGAGTTAGACGAATTGTTAATTTTGTTGTGATAGTATGTCCTTTTAGCAGTGGAGACATTAACAGAGAAGGAAGAGAGGAGACAGCCAAGGGGCAGAAGGGGTGGTACGGTTAAGAGTGAGGAGGAAGTGATCCGAGGTGTGCAGTGGAGTAACCAGCACATGATCAGTGGAGCAGTGTCATGTGTAAATAAGGTCCAGTTGGTTGCCTGATATGTGAGTAGCCGTAGTTAACACTCTCTTGAGATCAAAAGAGGCAAGCAGAGTGTGGAAGTCTGCAGCCTGAGGTTTATCTAGGTGGATGTTGAAGTCTCCAAGCATAACTAGGGGAGTACCATCCTCAGGAAAGGTTGAGAGCAGCACATCTAATTCATCCAAGAAGTTACCTTGTGGTCCTGGGGGTCGATAAACAACTATAAAATGGATTTTAAGAGGGTGGGTAATAGTGACTGAATGTGATTCAAAAAACAGTCATATGATCCTTATCAAAACAGAAATAATGTGTATTTTTGAAGAATGGCATATGAGTGGCCTAAATAAAGCAGTTTTTCTGACATGGAGTGGGTCGCCACATGTGGACAGACATGCTGCCTTTAAGAGCACCTGAGAAGATCCTGCTTCCAAGTTGGGCATTTGTTATTGCAATATCACAGATTAAATTAGGACAAATAATATAGAAGTGTTAAACAGAACAACTGAATTACTGAATTAACATGAACTGAATTAAAAACAATGAAAACGGTTTGCTTTATATAATTATGCAACTGTATCAAACAAAAAAATATTTTTTTAATAAAGCAATTTGTTATCTATAAGTGATTGTTTTCTTCTCATCCTCAAAAGCGCTCGTTGTATCAAACTAGTGTCTTTAAAGCATGACTTTGTTTCCAGGCAGACTGATTGAAAACACCTGTGTGCTCTTTACTCTTGGAAGTACTTTGCAGTGAATGCTGTTTTATATATATTTTTTTCACTTTTTTGTGTGATGTGTATGGAACCCATCTATATTCAGAACCTCGTAAAATTCAGAGAATCATCTTGGTTTACATAGAAAATATTATAATACTAACACTAACATGCCTGAACATAAATAGCAATTATGGAATCAGTTCATGGAGTCAAGCTGCAAGCAAGAAATAATTCTGATGTAAGCTTTCTCTCCTTTCTTATTTGAAAGCCTGATTTTAGCTTTATTTTATTTTATTTTTTTAAATCTTAATTTAAGGATTAGACACCAAGTATGTTTTTTCTAACACAAGCGGAGACAAGAGAGAAGGAAAACTAGAGCAATTTTTATTTTTCAGGAAAATTTTACATTTTGTGTCTGTGATCTTATATGTTCTTTTCTTAAATTGTATGTTCAATTCTTAAATGTAATCAAATGTATTCATTAATTCAAATAATATTACACTCTAGGGCATTTACCTATAAAATTAAATCTTTATCAAGAAAATCTTTACACTACAAAAGTGGAACAGAAGCTGGCGCCGAAGTGCAATTTAGTTGTATTAAACAGATTATGTAATGTTTCTCGGAGGTGGCATAACACAAAAATGCTGTCTTGCTCGACATAAAAACTAGAACTCATTACAGCTGCATTTTTGCCCCATATCTTTTTGAGCCATTACTTGCCAGGTAGAAACATGAGAACAAAAAGGAAAATAATTATCTTAGCTGCTGTTTATAGCATTTCAGACAAAAACTGATTGTGTATTCGGTACTATTTCATCAGATATAATTGTAGTAAAAGTTTATGAGAAGCATTATGTGAATGCTTAGTTAAAGGTGCAATAGGTGATTGTCTTCAGAAATTCTTTTTGTTATGCTGGTTGAAAGTCTCTTCACATCCCGATAGCAATCATTAAGTTAAGTGGTCTAAATGTATTTATGTGTATTTATATATTCTGTGGAAGGCATAGGACCAAGAAATGTTCATCCAGAATGACAGGCAAACATCAATAATCTGATCTTCCTTCCTGGTATTGTAGTACTGTTACTAAATTTACTATAACGTTTTCTCACCGGTTAATGACACATGATGTATTGTAGTAATGTTGTCTCTGGTCGTCTGGTCTGTGTGCGTATATGCGTTCAGGAGGCGTGGCTTTGGATGGCGATTTGCAGGGAGGGTGGGACATACGTTTCAGTACTATCAGGCTAAAATGAGCATTTTCCAAGGTGTCCTACTGCACTTTTAAAGACATGTCTTTAATCTAGATCTAAACAGAGAGAGTGTGTCTGCACCATGAACATTATTAGGACGGCTATTCCAGAGTGAAAAAGCTCTACCTCCTTTAGAAGACTTTGATATTCTTGGTTCTATCAAAATCCAGACTTTTGTGACCTTCACATTTGAATGTTGCCTTAAACAAGGGTTGGGACTGAAGTGTGGAATAAGGTGGCTCCCCAGGAGCAGGACTGCTACCCTCACTCTAGCTGTATGACTAGGAATGGCAGCAGTTCAGCTTAAGTGAGCCTTTTTTTTGGATTTCAACATTCAAAATATTATATCAGGCCAGAATTTTGTGACCATAATACATGTGATGATCATACCAAGGTAGACAGTTGCATAAGTAGTAAGGAGCAAGGTCATTTAAAGCTTTGTGTATAATTAGATACATTTTAAAATTAATACAAAATATTACAGTCAGTGTCAAATGGGCTGTTGTAATCATATTTCTTGCATCAAGTAAGCACATTAGTTGCTGAATTTTGAACCAACTTAAGAGCTTATTTACTGATTATAGAAACACAACACCCAGGTTCTTATCTGTAGTAAAAGTACATCCACAGAGATCGAGAATCTTCATCATTGGCATAACTGTGAACTGTAATATCCCTTCGGGAAATCATATAGAAGGAGAAAAGCAGAGGACCTAATACTGAACCCTGTGGCACTTCATATTTTAATGAGATATCCATTCAGTCACTCTTCATTTACACAAAATAGTAGCGGTCAGATAGACAGAACATAATCCATGCTAATGCAGGTCCACAAAGGCCAAAATAACTCTCTCTCCAAGTGAATGTTGTGGTCTGTGTTGTTGAAATATCTTATAGGAGAGGAAGAGATATGCACAGATTTGTAAGTCTCTGTGCTATGATGGGGCTTAAATCCTGACACCTCTTTTAGTAGTTTAGTGGGTATGATATCCAGCATGTTGGTTTTTGTTTTGAATCCTTTCATGTCTGTTACTTTGTGCCATTAAACAAAGTAAAACTTTAGGTTAACTTGTATTTGTTTCTTTATGTCCTAGACCTGGGAGCGTTGAAAGAGGAGAGTGCAGTACTCAATGAAATGAAAGAGGAAGACCATGATTTCATAAATGAAGAAAAGTCCTTTGATTGCTCACAGTCTGAAAATACTTCCTCACGAAATATAGCTCAAATGACAGGAACCCTTAATTCCCACACAAGAGAAGCTTCTGGAGAGAAGCCTTTCAAATGCCAGCAGTGCGAAAGGAGTTTCCGATTAAATAAATACCTTAAGAATCACATGAGAATTCACGCAGAGGACAAGCTTTTCACGTGCCATCATTGTGGAAAGAGTTTTTGTCATAAAGGTAGTCTCAAAACTCACAGGAGAATTCACACTGGAGAGAAGCCTTACTCATGCCCGCTGTGCAGAATGAATTTCACATATAAACCAACCTTTAACGCTCATATGAAAAGTCACACTGGAGAGAACCCTTACACCTGCAAACTGTGTGGGAAGAGCTTCTCACAAAAGGGAAATCTAAAGTATCACATGAGAGTTCACACTGGAGAAAAGCCTTTCACGTGTCCTAATTGTGGAAAGAGTTTCAGTTATAAAGTAAGCCTCAAGTCTCACATGAGAATTCACACTGGAGAGAAGCCTTACTCATGCCCTCAGTGCGGAATGAATTTTACATACAAGGAGTCCTTTGATATCCACTTGAGAGTTCACACTGGAGAAAACCTTTACACCTGCAAACTGTGTGGGAAAAGCTTCTCACAAAAAGGAAATCTTAAGTATCACATGAGAACCCACACTGGTGAGAAGCCGTTCACATGTGATCAGTGTGGTAAGAGTTTCAGATACAAAGTAACTTTAAATAAGCACAGCAGGATTCACTCAAGAGAGAACTGTCCTATATGTCATCAGTGTGGAAAGAGTTTCACCAGCAAGAAAGACCTTAAGAATCATGTAATAACTCACATCGGGGAGAAGCCCTTCATGTGCCACCACTGTGGAAGGAGTTTCACACGTAAAGGAAATCTCAAGACTCACATGATAATTCACACTGGAGAAAGGCCTTTCATATGCCATCACTGTGGAAAAAGTTTCAGATTTAAAGGAAATCTTCAGACTCACTTGAGGCTTCACACCGGAGAGAGGCCTTACACATGTCTTACGCGTGAGAAGGGTTTCACAAATCAAAAAGACCTGAAATGTCATTTGCAAACTCATTCTGGAAAGAAACAGCAGTGTTTAGAGTGTGGCAAGATGTTTAGGAAATGCAGCCGTTTCAAAAATCATCTGCGCATTCACTCTGGAGGAAGGCGATTTAATTGTGATCAGTGTAATAAAAAATTTATTTTCCCATCACACTTACAGATACATATGAAAAGTCATGCAGATGTGAGACTCTATTTGTGTTATTTGTGTGGAAAGCGTTTTAAGTGGTTTAGCAAGTTTAAATTGCACCAGAAAGCAAGTATCTGTGTGAAATCAAGGATACGTTTACGCCAGAGCTGAATGTAGTCTAAATGCCGATTTTCTTCTCAAATATGATTTTTAACTGTGGCCCATATCAGATACCATCTTAACAGGTGACACTGCACCATGTGTTTTAATTTGTTACTTTTACTTGTATATTTTGACTGGAGGCTTTTGTTGTGACGTACATGTGAACGCTTGTGGCCCTACCTGATCATTTCCTTTGCTATAGTTTCAAATATTTAACAGTTGCGGTAAACAGCCTCTAATTTTGTTTTTATAAAGTTGTTTCTTAAATATTTGATTCAGAAAAATATTAGAAAAACTTGCTGTCTTGCTGTGTAGTGCCACAGTTGCTATGTTTACATGCAACCCAGATAATCGGTTTATAATCAGAATGATGGCTCAATCAGACTCAACTGGAAAGCCTTCATTCGTTTCGATTGAGTTTGACTGATTATTTTTTTTTTATTTTTTTTTTTCAATTGAAAGGGATGGTGGAGACTGAATATGTTACGTGTTTGCTAGGAAAGATGTTCTGACAGACATTAGATTTCTTGATTCATGTCATTTGAAAAATGCAAAATTTTGCATACAGCATAAACAACCTTTTTTAAAAATTTGAAATCAGATTAGATTAATTTGGGCTGATGAAAATTTCTTCAAGTAAATGTAAATTTATAAATAAATTGACAAACTGAATGAAATAAGACTTTGCCCTGTGTTATTTGAGTTTAATGAGGGAATGCACAGATCTAATCAATCTACACTTATGTCATGTCCACACGTACACAGGTATTTTTATAAACGTTATAAAAGTTTTTCCTTCTTCCATTTAAAAAAAAAAATCTCTGTCCACATGAAAACGCGAAAGCATGCTATGAAGCACTTTCAAGAGCATGCCAAACCAGCAGGTGGCGATATAATCTCAACCGTAAAGCCATGTTGGTCAATCAGAAAATTTCATATAGAAAAATCAGGCACGGACATGGGATGAATGACGCCCCAGAATCCTGACAGTTATCCATTTTCACCTGTGCATGTGAACAACACTGAGCATCGGCAGTTAATGAGGCACATTGGAGTGACGTCAATGCCCGTCTTCGACTGATTGGCTAGAGGAGGAGCTGTCAATCAAGAACTAGTGGACCAATGATGACGCTTAAACCCACCCTGATTTACATGAAACTCTAACCGCAACATTTGGAAAAGCAAGTGCAGAACGTGGAAACGAGCGAAGGGAAAAACAGCAAAATACAAAAAATACAAATATGAGCAGAAAATTATGGAACGATATTCACGGACAATTTTCAAAGGAATTGCAAATTGTATTTTCAATTGCGTTTTCCATATGTGGACGCATAAATTGTGACATAATCCAAATGCAATTGCAAATCCTGCATTACCGTTTGCATTTTCACTTTCGCGAATGCACAGTGACTGCCAAATTTCAAATGAATAAGCAAAGTCAAATGATGTATTGTGCCAAGAAGGTTGCACTGTCTATTTGTTTACACAGGTACAAAACTGATTGGTAGCTGCCTTTAGCGGGAAAATTGTCCGGAATATCGTTCCATAGAAAATGTCTGAGAGCAGAAAAAAACGGAGACATATAAACAAGGAAAATTAGATTTTGTGCACAAGTCAGATAATTTTGCATTAATATTTAAATTTTGTGCAATATGATTTTAAATGTGTTTAAAGTTTTGATTC
>NW_015648735.1:97571-101185 GCF_001515625.1 Sinocyclocheilus rhinocerous | reverse complement strand
GGAATGACTAATTAAAGGGAACACAGCACACCTGGGGAGGGAAAACACAACACAAAAGGTGCGTTCGACTTCATGCCGCGCAAACCAATCGGAGGCTGACTTGAAGCAGTGCATGCCGGTTAGAGATTTTGTCCGACTTGAACCGGAGCCGACAAGTCTGTGAGTCAGAATTGAACAGACTGAACAGCCGGCATTTTAGTCTACTCTCCCAGGATCAGGAAACAGTCCTCCATAAAATGTGCTGCACACATCTGAATATTTGGGTTGAACTGTTCTGGAACAGTGTTGTAAATACAACTTAAAGGGGTGGTTGATTGCGATTTCACTTTTTTAACGTTAGTTAGGGTGTACTCACACTAGGCGTTTTGAACCGTGTTGAAGGCGTTTTGTTCGTTTAGCCGGCCCTGGTCCGGTTGGAAGAGGTGGGCCAGGGCACGGTTCGGTTGGGCGCGGTACGCATGCAGTGTGAGTGCTAACCGCGCCGGAGCATGGAACAGATGCTATTTTGTGTGCGCTACTGTCATCATTACGACCACAAACATATTCTATTACTACTACTACACTACACTTTTCAATTAAAGGCAGGGTATGTGATTTTTCAAAAACACTTTAGAAAACTGATTCGGGCCGAATAGCAAAACAAACTTGTAACCAATCAGCAATAAGGGGCGTGTCTACTCGTGATGTGGAGGAGGGATAATCGCGCTCGGGCTCGGTTCAAGGCAAGCGTGCCTAGTGTGAGTACACTCCAAGAAAAAAACATTGTCTTATATTCGGGTCAATACAGTAAATAGAACCTGTGCTTTTTGCTCCAATTAGCACAAAACCTTAAAGGTTCTTGGCCAAGAACACTAACCTATCAACATTTTCAGGGAGGAACGCAGGCATGTTACAATGTTCCCCCCTGTACTGAAAACCCTTTCTGATGGGGAACTTGTAGCAGTGACACAGAGGTATTTCCTTGCCAGCACAGACAGTTTTGGATATTGTCCCTTGTGTTCCTTTCACCAAACTAAGGGGTCATCTTCGCTGTCAATGTTTCTTGTGAGCAGATATGAGCCTAGCTCCATGTCAACATCATTCTATTGAGAAGAAGCATCAGATGGTGCTGCTGCCTCACTGCCCTTTGCTGCTTTAAAAAAACTGCCTAAGGTCTTTCTCTTCTTTTCTACGGGGGGCAGCGAAGGCTGGGCGCTGGGGGCAGTTTGTGGGGGGACTTTGCTGGAAAAGAGAAAAGATCACTTAAAAATCTCAATATTCTACACTTGCTAACAAAAGTAACATCTCAGCAGTTAAAAACTAAGGTGGGTTAGCTAAATCCAATTTCAATTATTTGCAGCTTTAAACAATGTAGCCTAATGTAAATTTCTTACTCTGTGAGACAAAGTGTATCGTGAATCATGTAAAGATATACTTACCATAGCAATGCTAGTCATCTCATTCTTCAGTCTGTCCTTGACACTGACTTTGTTGTCCTCACCGACATAGTCCAGTTTAAACCGTGGATCCAATACTGTGGCTATGTCGAGCAGCTCCTGAGTGTGTGGATCACTATACTTTTCTTTAAGGTAATGCAGGATTTTTGACTTAATTGATCGTGCGAGATCTGTATCATCTTCCTGCACTGCCATCATTGTCTCAAAAAGGTGGAGGACAGGCTTGACTGATGAGATAGTAACATACTGCTCTCCTGAGAGAGCATCAGTAAAGTCTGCTAGTGGGGTGAGCGTCTTGTTGATCACTTCAAGGACTTCGATATCCTGCCAGGTTGGTGTCAGGTGTCTAGCCTTCCGGTCAGAGGAGAGAACATGTCCAATAGCAGTTTGCTGTTCAAGGATCCTCTGGACCATTGCTTGTCGGGATCCCCATCTTGTTGGGCACTCCGTTTTAAGCTGGAGTTCAGGCAGGTTGAGCTCCTTTTGAGCAATAGCAAGCTCCCTCCTCCGCTTCCAACTATGGCTGAAGTAGGCCACAAGCTTTTTGCAAAGACCCACAGCACGGTCAATCCGTGAATCTTTCATTGCATTCTCTAAAAATAAAAATATGCTTTGTTATCAACTCTGCAGTAAATTAATTTAACATTCCATACATTTTATTGCATTAAATGTTAAAATAGCTATTAAAAATACAATATAATGGGACAAACATAAAGCAGGATAAACTTAATTGTGAGTGCTTATACTTAAAATATTATTCTTTTTTTTAATCTAAATGTTAAATAAAAGTAATTAGTTAAAAAGGCACAGATTAAAATGTAGAAATATACAATACAATCATCAATGTTCATTTAAGCCTCAGAGTAAAAATGGGCCCATTTATACTTTTATTTTTTCTGCTTATGTCTGGTTAATGTATGTATATTTAGGGCTGCACAATAAATCGAAATGAAATCGCAATCGCAATTAGGCAAATGATGCAATTGTCATGCGCATCTTGTCAGTGACCTACGGCTCTGTGTATTAAATGCTGCTCCATCTGAAAGCAGGTGATGGAGATTTACTGCTGATTACAGAACCTGCTTTACTGACAAAATGACAATCGCATTTGATTAATCGTGCAGCCCTATTTTTATAGTACCTGTACCTTATGTGTTATGTGTTCTTATTTTATTCTGTCATAGGTTAATTATTTAATAAAAAAAAAAAAACATAAGAACACATTTTTCTGATTTATATGAAAATGTTACTGGGTGTTTAATACACAGCTCACCTATAGCCAGATGTAGCCTATGGCCAAAACATTGAAGCCTTGTCCAGTTGTTCAGGGAGGCTGCTTTTACAATGTTTGCTCCACTGACCATAGGTCTGCTGTTGCCGCGAAGTTCTGCATATTTTGCGGTTCTTCCTCGACTGTCATTCGACACTGGGTATATAGACCTGGCAGTGCAACGGAAGAAAAATAGTTGCGAGAGGGCAAAGAGTAGTGCTTGTCTAAAGTCTTTATCATTGTCTTAAATCCCTCGTTTTCAACGGTGCTGATTGGAGCCATGTCTTTAGCTAAATGATAAGCGATGGCGTTTGTTATCTCTTTGTGCCGCTGGGAACTTGGAGGGTATGGCGATGCGCCGTACAACGTCTGAGTTATGGAAGTTTGTGTGGTCTGGCGGCTCGTATTTTGAGGTGTGGCTCCCTTGTCTTTCATGGCTAACTCGTACTGTATTTTGTGGTGACGTTTGAGATGATTGTAGAGATTAGTGGTGTTACCTTGCGGTGCTGCGACGATGCAAAAGCACTGCTTACAAATTATGACTCTTTGCGCATCGTCTTCAGGTTTAAACCCGAAAAAGTTCCACACGTTGGAATGTGCTCCTTTTTTCTGTACCAAAACCGTATATTAAAAGCTAACAGAAGCAGTAGCATTTACAAGTAACAGCATATCTAGAAGTATGAGACAACAACAATCAAAAAGCATAACCATTAAGAGCCGTGCTTGCACAGGTTCTGCACGATCCTCTTCACTAATGTCCTCTGCGTCTCAATCGGGCTCAAACTGATAAGCAATACAGACGACGCCATTGTTTACAATACAACCGGAGCACATGCCGCCGAGGTGAGGGGCATGACGTTCAGACGCACACTAGAGGCGGTTTAGCCAATCACAACACACTGGACCAG
>NW_015648735.1:93509-97561 GCF_001515625.1 Sinocyclocheilus rhinocerous | reverse complement strand
ACATGGCGGCGGCGGTGGCAGCAACAATTAAGTTACGCCTTCTTTGCGTGAACATTTGGGCGGCGTTATGCAAATCTTCCCACATCGTGACGTAGACATGTGGGGGCGTGTTTGAACGAGGCATTTTAGGAGGATGTGGACGAGTCTTAACTTTTATAAAGAATATCTCTTGGGGTTTGAGACTTTAGTCTTTGCAACTTTAGGGATCTTATCTATTCACGAACAGCTTGTAGCAATCCAAAGAGAAAGGAAAACTTGAAATCACATTATATGACCCCTTTAGAGGGCCTGTAGACATAAAACCTGTGTCATACAGTAGAGGGTGACAGTGGGCTTCTTTCTTTTAACCCCTACTGGTAGATAAGGGGAATTGCATGTCCAAAATTTACTTTCTTTTTGTAATAGCTTTTCCCATCAGGGACACAGAGTCATGAGACCGGTGTCAATCAATAGAGGGCGATAGTGGACATTTTTCACAACCTTTCATTCTACCCTAGAGACTGATTAGGGAATTGCATGTTCAAAATTAACTTTCTTTTCGTAATAGCTTTTTACATCAGGGAGACAAAGACATGAATTCAGCATTAATCAATAGAGGGGGGCAGTGGACATTTTTCACAACCTCTCTTTTTACCCCTTCTGGTAGAAAAGGGAATTGCATGTCCACAATTAACCTTCTTTTTGTAATAACTTTCTTTAGCAGGAAGATATAGACATGAAACTAGTGTAAATCAATAGTAGGGGACAGTGGACATTTTTCACAACCTCTCTTTTTAGCTCTATTGGTAGAAAATGGAATTACATGTCCAAAATTAACATTATTTTTCTAATAACTTTCTTCAGCAGGAAGATAGAGACATGAAACCAGTGTAAATCAATAGTAGGGGACAGTGGACATTTTTCACAACCTCTCTTTTTACCTCTATTGGTAGAAAAGGGAATTGCATGTCCAAAATTAACCTTCGTTTTGTAATAACTTTCTTCAGCAGGAAGATAGAGACATGAAACCACTGTAAATCAACAGTAAGGGACAGTGGACATTTTCACAACCTCTCTTTTTACCTCTATTGGTAGAAAAGGGAATTGCATGTCCAAAATTAGCCTTCGTTTTGTAATAACTTTCTTCAGCAGGAAGATAGAGACATGAAACCAGTGTAAATCAATAGAAGTGGACAGTGGACATTTTTCACAACCTCTCTTTTTACTCCAAGTGGCTGATTAGGGAATTGCATGTCGACATTCATTTTGTAATACTTTCTTCAGCAGGAAGATAGAGACAAAAGCCAAAAAGCCCGGCAGGGTCACTGATGTGAGGCCTTATAAGACCAACTGTAATAATGAGTGGTTAAAGACTTTTTTAGATTATTTTAAGCTAAATGGCCCAAAAAATCACACATATGTTCACTAGTAATATGATTTGATTGCTTATTTCTTTTGATCAATAGGAGGCGCTGTTATCAAATTATTATGGTGTGGTCAGTGTGAGGTGAAAGTGATACATAAAAATTTGCCAAAGTGGTGCACAGTGGCAGCCTCAGAATCAGCTTGGCAGTTTCATTGATGCGTTATTCAAGAACTGTTTGGTCTATCGAAAAGCTTTTAATTTTTATTTTGTATATTTATTTATTGATTGATTGATTGCCGGAAAGGACTTAAGATGATCTGATCCGATCTGATTTTTACCATCGGCCTTGGAGGAGCATGAAAAAGTAGGTTTTCAAATAAATTAAAAATGGCAGACTGTAAGTTCGACCAAATTTAGCATAATTGGCATCAATTTTGGGAATCTATCAGGACTGGTTTCATTTAAATAGATATAATTAATCAAACGCTATTTAGCATTTTTTACATTTTATTATGCATTTTGACCAGAAGGTGGCACCGTTACAAAACTTTGGGTACCTTCAGAGTATGGTCCCGATGACATATACCGGGTTTTGTAATGATACGCTAATGTATCTGTAAAACAAAACATTTTAAAACAAAATTAAAAATGGCCAGTATGGGAAAACTTGGCATCATTTAACATTTTAAAACTGACTGCTTTGTGAATTAATGTAAACCATTGTTCGAGTGTTGATAAAATCTGCACACATCTGCATACATGTAGTGTTCTATGTAATATGACAAGTACTTAAAATTAAGCAAGCAAAACAAATTACCATGCTGAAACAGACTGTTGCAATCATTGTGGTTGCATTGTTTCCACTTCTTCCAACTCAAGCTCAAACATATTTGGCCCTATCACAGTACTTACCATCTTGAGTATCAAAACAAATAACATGCTGTAAAGGAGAGCTGGATATGGTGTGATGAAGTTAGCCAATCACAGCAGTGGCTGTTTATTTCCATGTCTGCAAGAGGTGACGCCCCTTGAAGTTGAGTGAACCTCAAGAAACATATGAAACTGTATTTTATGACTCTTTTAAAGGGGTCATGACATGAAAAAAAGAGAGAAATGGCTCGTTTTGGATCTGTGGTACAAGGTGACATCACCTGGGCACAATCATTTGCATAAACACTGCCTCCAGAGCAGTCATCTTCTCACCATAGGCCCCACCCATTGACGTTTACTCGCTTAATGGCTGACACTTGATGACGCTGAATGCGAGTGGTGCGTCATGTCAAAAGCAAATAGAAATTACAATTACTGCCACTATCTTTTCTACACTAGATACAGTATACAGATGCACGTTCGCTTTCTGACACAGTCCATGCGCTCAAGCCTTTTTTTTATCATGTTGTCAAAACACTCACATGCAATAGCGAGGGGCGTTGATACTGTTTCCTATGCAGTGTCGTTAGCCAATCATAACAGTGGCCGATTCACGACAAGCCTTAATAGTCCAGGTGATATGTGAACATAATGTTCACTTTTTCATAAAAGCATGAAACTTGGTACACTTGTATAGTTTGCGGCCCTAAACATTTTCGGAAATGGAGCCACCGCAAAAACACCTCCTGGTTGCCATGGTGACCATTTTACTTTCCGCCATAACCAAATTATGTATTTTGTGTCATATCTCCTGAACCAAACATGAAAACAAAGAAAAGGTGATGTCTACCCCGATGTTTTGATGGTCAAGGAATAAACTGTTCAGGTGAAGAGCTAATGGTGAAATCAGCAATGTGAGAAGGAAATGACAGTATCTGAGCATCACAGGATCACAACATTTACAAAAGCCCATATTATGGCTATTCATTTGTATTTTTTTTGTTAGGATTACAATGAAATCTCAGAAGATGCAGGATGAAATTTCAAACATATTTCATGTAAACTTAATTTACAATCACTCTCTGGGGCCAGAGTTGTCTATCATGTTGTCCACAAGGGGGGAAGCCAGAGTCCTGCATGTGGGCGGGTACATGCAGGTGAATCGCTAGTATTTGATTTAACGGGTGGAATAATATTTATGTGTAGGGTGTGGTGCGAGCCGGACGGTGACAAGAACGGGTGGGTTGCGAGTCCAATAACCAAGACAGTTTCGACTCGGTGTAGGAGATTTAATGCAGGTGCGGTTCGGGTCCCAGTTTTTATGTCAAATGGGTCGGGTATGGGATTAAATTAGTGTTGCTGTCAAATAACGTGTTGGGTGTTCTGTTAATTACTGCGATTGTGGGAAGATCATTTCACCAGCCAGGAAAGGTGAACGAAAATGCCTCTCTGTGATGTTACCACGAGGCATCGCTTACTTACAGATCTCGGGCTTCTGGAGGGGATGTAGATTGGTAAGAGTGAGGAGTAAGTGCTGAGCCTGTGGCTGTTCTGTATGCAAACATCAATGTCTTGAACTTGATGCGAGCCGCAACCAGTAGCCAGTGCAGGGAGATAAAGAGAGGAGTGACATGGGCTCATGGAAGACAAGTCGTGCTGCTTCATTCTGAATCATTTGTCGAGGTTTGATTGCACATGATGGAAGTCCAGCTAGAAGAGCATTGCAATAGTCCAGCCTAGAAATGGCAAGGTCCTGGGCAAGAAGTTGTGCAGCATGCTCCGTTAGAAAGGGCCTTATCTTTCTGATGTTGTGCAATGCAAACCTGCATGATCGAGC
>NW_015648735.1:93021-93483 GCF_001515625.1 Sinocyclocheilus rhinocerous | reverse complement strand
GACAGGAGGATCAGGTGATTCACAGTGTCAAAAGCGGCAGATAGATCCAGTAGAATAAGAACTGATGATTTGGAATCAGCTTTCGCTGCAGGGCTATAGTGACCGACAGTAAAGCAATCTTAGTTGAATGGTTGCTGCTGAAACCTGATTGGTTAAAGTTCAGTTGGTCATTCTATGAAATAAATAATGTAACTGTGTCTATAAAGGTGTGAAACAAATGGTCCATTCCATTAGAATAACAAAGGAACAGCATTCCTCAAGAACGTCTTGTTGATTGCAGGATCTCCAGCGGGAAGGTCCTAACAGTATTGTTTCTAGCCCTTTTGTCTTCAGGTATAAAATTATATCCCACAGACAGAACTTTGGGAGAAGCTAGGATTCATACAAGGGTTAAGATTGTTTGAAGGAAGACATGCTAACATCGCTATTGAAGAACTGCTACACTACCATCTTCAATAAATT
>NW_015648735.1:87971-93011 GCF_001515625.1 Sinocyclocheilus rhinocerous | reverse complement strand
TAGACAGATATTGTCTTGACAAGAAGTTAAAGTGGATCATAAAGTGTCAGTTGCTGTATTTACATCCAGAGATGAGAAATGGGTGGATCAGGGAAGAGAGGATGACACTACAGAGGAAAGATGGAAGGGTGAAAGGAATTGGTGGCACACAGGTAATAATATGTAGGTTAAATGTAATAAAGAAATGAGCAGAGATGTTTAGAGGTTGTACCAAATGTTGTCTGTGATACAATTGCATGTGTAAATTAAGTCAAGCTGGTTGCCTGATTTGTTAGTGCTTGTGGTGGTAAGCCATTTGAGATCGAATGAAGCTAGGAGTGGAAGTGGAAGTCTGCAGTGTAAGGCTTCTCCAGATGGATTTTGAAGTCACCAAAGACTACAAGTGGACTGCCATCCACTGAATGAGGACAGCAACCCATACAGCTCCTCTATAAAGGTGCCTAGTTGACCAAGAAGGCGATAAATCATTACAATATGGAGTTTAACAGGAGTTGTTAGCATGAAACTCAAAATAGGGGTTGCGGAGTCTTCTGGATGAATACAGGTCTCAGTCAAGCCCAAGATACTAAGAGTACACTGAGAAGCAATGGCCAGAATTAAGTTTGTTGACAGCTGACTGACAATTCCAGAGACCCACAAAAAATGACAGAGGTGCAGACAGGATGCATTTTAGCAAGATAGCGTTGAGATTATATTTGAGATTATACTTGAGATTATATTTTGTTATATCTCTGAAATATATGATTGTATTCTTGAAGACAATCTTTTATTGGACTATTGAATAAAATATTAGTTAAGCTGGTGTGTGGTAGGCGTTCTGGCGCAATATGGCTGACATTGCTGATTTCACCATTAACTCTTCACCTGAACAGTTTATGCTGTTTATGCTGTAACTGTATAACAGTTGCTGTATATGGTATCATTGTAATCCTTGACCATCAAAACATAGGGGTAGACATCACCTTTTCTGTGTTATCGTCGAAAAGTCGAGATGTGAAAGCGAACGTCGAAAGTCAAAATGCGAACGATGAGACGCGATCGTTTAAAGTGATTTTTTTTTCTTCCTCTCATGGTTCTCGTTTGTTATGTGTAAATGTTTATTTTTTTCTCTCTCTCTCATGGTTCTTGTTTATTATGTGTAAAAAATGTTTGTTTTTTTTTCTCTCTCATGGTTCTCATTTGTTATGTGTAAAAATGTTTTTTTTCTTTTTTTTCTTTTTAAGTGAAGAGATGGCAAGCTAGGGGATCCCCCAATGGTGAGAAACTAGAGTTTTTACCCATAATCCTTTGTGTGCATGCTTTTTGTTCCTCACCCTTGTTGAAACTGTTCACTCCATTTGGTAAGGTTTGATACTTCTCGTTTGTTTTTTTATCGATACGTTGGTATCGACCCACCGACGGGAATCGCTCTGCGAAAATTGATGGTAAAAGTTGAAAAAAATCGACCTCAAAAGTCTATAGCGATCGTTGACCATAAAAGTCGATTCGCGAGCTTTTGATGTCAAAAATCGACGGTAAAAGTTGACATCGAAAGTTCATATGCGAACGTCGACGTCGAAAGTCGAGATGTGAACACGGACGTTGAGATGCGAACTCGAAAGTCGACGTCGAAAGTCGAGATGCGAACGTCGAAAGTCGAAATGCGAATGTTGAGACGCGATCGTTTAAAGTATTTATTTATTTTTTTTCCTCTCATGGTTCTCGTTTGTTATGTGTATCATTTTTTTTTTTTTGCAAAAAATTACCCCTAAAAATAATATATATGTATTAATTTATTAGAGGGTGTTCAGATTAGGAAACGAATTGGGTCACTACCCTTTGTTTCCTTGGTCATCATACACATCCCCCATTTTTTAAATTGTTTTTTAATTTTTTTATAGAGGAACATTTTAGGAGTAAACTATTTACAGGGTAGATTAGTATTGTTATCCATATACCGAGCTTAAATTATCTTCCTTCTCCACGCTCGTTTAAGCCATTGGGGACCTTCGTGTCCAGTTTTTTTTATCTATAACCCTTCTGCACGACGTCTTTGTTTTTCTGTCCATTTTGGTTTGTGTTCGAGGCCCTGGATATATAGATTCTCAAGTCCATGTCTTTGAAAATTATCTATAAGTGTTATATTTCTTACATTGGCTGTATGGGAGCGGATGCAATATCTGTGGTGGTGTAATCTTGTTCTGATGGCATTCTTAGTTTGTCCCACATATTGCTTTTTACATTTTTTGCATGTTATTACATAGATGCAATTTTCTGTGTTCAAAGGAATGTTTGGCAGGGGGTATGCTTTTCGTTGTCCTGGTGATTTGATTATTTTGGGTTTTGTCCTGGAGTTCGTTCTATCTTTGTTTGTTGGTAATCGGCTGTTGATATTTAGGGTTAGTAGGAATGTTTCAAATTCCTGATGGCCATATTGCCATACCCCCCATATATCGTCTAAATATCTGTAATAACAATGTGGTAACCTTGTACATTTGGGGAAGACAGTCTCCTCCCATTGAGCCATATAGATGTTTGCATACGAGGGAGCAAACTTCTTTCCCATTGCTGTGCCTTTGGTTTGTAGGTAGTATTCTCCATGGAACTCAAAGTCATTACGAGTGAGGCTGAGTTCCAGTAAGTCGAGAAGTGCTTCGTCCGGTCGGGAGGTGTCAGGGTGTTTGCTAAAGGTGTCTCGTATTGCTCTTAAACCTAGGGGAGTTTCTATGTTAGTATATAGACTATCTACATCAAGGGAAAATAAGAAGGAATTGGGAGGAATTTTCTCTTTTTTTACTTTTTCTACAAAGTCATATGTGTCTTTTATGTAGCTTTTATATTTGGTGGATAGGGGGTTTAGATAAAAATCGATAAATTCCGCAATCCTGTAGCTCTCGCTCCCACAGTCTGACACTATGGGGTGACCTGGAGGCATATTTGGAGTAGGCCATGTACTTCGAGGTTTATGGATTTTAGGTAAGAGGTAAAAGCGTCTTGATCTCGGGATCTGTTCTCCTACTAGGTAGTCAGCCTGTCTTTTATGTAGATAGCCATCTTCCAATAGCTTTTGTACTGTTTGTTGGATGTGGGGTATTGATTCTTGGAAGATAGGGGCTGTCAATTTGGTATAAAATTCTGTGTTTTGTAATTGACGGAGACTTTCCTGTACATATTGAAGTTTGTCCATAATAACTACCGCACTACCCTTGTCCGCCGGTTTAATGACAATGTCTTTTCTGCGAGAGAGGTCTTCTAAGGCTTCAATCTCCTCCGTTGATAGGTTAGGCATAAGGGTGAAGGGACGAGCGGTTAGGGTTTGAAAATCGGTGATGTTTCTGTCAAAAAATCCCATGTTTCGTTAGGTAGAAGTTGTGGTGGGGGCATCCAACTCGATTTTTGACAAAATGGTAATGCCTTTGTTGCATCCACACCAGTTCCAAAGTATAGAGTCCTTTGAATCTTTGTATGGAATCGGCCTAGATCCACCAACAGGTTGTTTCGATCGTGAGGTTTTATCATATGCGAAGGAATAAAAGAGTCCTTTATCCAGTAAGCGTATTTGTGTTGGGGATAAGTCATAGATTTGGGAGAGATTAACTACTGATCGTTTTAATAAAGAAACCTGTCCTGCGGTTTGTTTCGCATCTAGTTTAAATGTTTTAACCAGTGGTTAGCCATGGCTTTCCCCGTAGTTGGAGTCCAATGGACCTTATCCTCCTGTGTTTTCAAAGATTCCCATGGTAACGGGGGAATGCTGCGACGAATTATTGATGAATTATTTCGTTAAGAAATATAAAGTTGTCGATTAATTTGGTGGGTAGGGATTTATTGAAGTTGATTAGAGGGATATGGATCATAGCATTGGGAAACGTGTGATTTGCTGCCCCGAGAATGCGTTGTAATGTTTTTCCTAAGTGCGCCCAGTTTACTCGTTCCCTGTTGTTTAGACCAAAGGATAGGATTACTTGTTGCACTTGTGAAGACGTCGGAGTTTTGTTTCTGATGATGTGGTAGGCGTGTTCTAGTTTTGCCCCTGGGTAGCTGATTATTTGTAAATTTCCATTGTCGATGGGGGGGAAGGTGGCAAAGGTTTGAGTCCCCCCCAAAAAGAATGGGTCTTTCTGGAGTCAGTGACCAGTTTTTATATTTATCTCCCCCAGGTTCCTGTCTTTGTTGAATGCTACGGATTGGAGGCTGGGTCTCTGTCTGGAGGTCAGCCATGTGTTCCACTCTTCTTGTGGAGCTTGAGGGTTTTGATGATTGAAGGGGGAGTTGTGTTCTCTGGGTTGGCGTGTGAGACCAAGAGGTTTGGTCTGTAAAATCCAAGCGTTTCCTTATCAAAGGTGGAGGTGTTTCAGAAGTTAATGCTTTTTCAGGTGGTGCCCTTTCGTTGGATTGTGGTGTTAGTAAAGACTGAGAGCGTTCCACATTGTGGATGAGTGGAAGGGTTGCCACTTCATTTTTGTGTATTTTGTGTTCTGAATTGTGGCGGATTTAGTGATTTTATTTGACGAATTATAAAGAAAAATATTAATTTGATAATTTTCCCATTCATTTCTATGTGGGATCTCCAGAGACCCCAAACATCCTGAGTGTGACTTTTTTCCCCCACACTAACATACAACAATATATCAGTCCAATTTAATTTTTTAGTTGTAAAGCTAGCAAGTGTTGACAACCGTACAAAGTCTCATGCCATTTCGATAAAAGGAACAATTTTTTTATTTCAGCAAATATCATTTAGCGTTAAAAAGACCCCGAACAGCTTAGAAGGGTTAGGTGAATCTGCATGTAGTAATTAAGGGATGCATTATAGGCAAGGCAAGTTTATTTATATAGCACATTTCATACACAATGGTAATTCAAAGTGCTTTACATAAAAGGAATTAAAATAATCATTAAAAAAAATTAAAACTTTTAAAATAAACTAAAATTGATTTAAAATGAATTAAAACAGTTAAGAATAGAAAAAGATTATACATAAAATATAGTGCAATCAGTTCGGACATCGCACAGTGCTCATTCAATGAATGCACAGCTAAACAGATGAGTTTTGAGTCT
>NW_015648735.1:78557-86910 GCF_001515625.1 Sinocyclocheilus rhinocerous | reverse complement strand
CTGCAGAAATGCTTGGTGTTAAAGATATAGCCTTCATAAATAGCACACTAGTGTTCTTGTTAATGCATCTCTTTCTGACAGAGACAGATCTACATTCAGTGGTAGCAGAGATTAATATATCAAATAAAATACAGAAGTTATCAGATAGTGCTATTCAACAAAGGCTGGAGAGTATTTTGGAGGCCTGTAAATAATGATAAATAGGATGCGTGGAGCACCTTTCAGCACAATCCCTAGATATTTAAAAAAGACAAGTACTGACCAAATGACACTTGCTTGCGTTGATAGACATCTTTAAATAGAGCAGCTACACCTCCATCTCTCCTAACAGTCCTGCAGACACTCATGGAAGTAAAGTTAGGAGGGGCTGTTTCATTGAGGACTGTTGCACTGCAGCGGTCTTCTAGCCATGTTTCGTTTAAAAACATAAAATCCAAGTTGTTTGTGGTGATTAAGTCATTGATCAGAAATGATTTATTTTTTAGTTTGCGGATGTTTAAAAATGCTAACTTCATGGCATTGGTTTACGATTATATCGTAAACTCTTCCCACACTGACCAAATATAAATGTTTCTCTCCAGTGTGAATTTTTATGTGGCTTTAAGATGTCCATGTGGATCTAAACTCATCCTCTCCAGTGTGAATTGTCATGTGCTTGTCAAGGATTTCTTTTCGGCTGAAACTTTTTCCACATTGTTGGCAGGTGAAAGGCTTCTCTCCAGTGTGAATTCTCATGTGGACTTCAAGGTGTCCTTTTTGAGTGAAACTCTTACCACACTGAGTGCATTTGTAAGGCTTCTCTCCAGTGTGAACCCTCACATGGGCTTTAAAGTTTCCATGTCGATCGAAACTCTTTCCACACTGAGTGCATTTGTAAGGCTTCTCTCCAGTGTGAACTCTCATGTGGACTTTAAGGTTCCAATGTTGATCAAAACTCTTTTCACACTGAGGGCATGTGTAAGGCTTTTCTCCAGTGTGAATTCTCATGTGGACCTTAAGGTTTCCATGTTGTTCGAAACTCTCTCCACATTGAGGGCATGTGTAAGGCTTCTCTCCAGTGTGAATTCTCATGTGCCTGGTAAGGCTTCCTTTTACAGTGAAACTTATTCCACACTGTTGGCAGGTGAAAGGGCTCTCACCAGTGTGAACTCTCATGTGATAATTAAGGTTTCCTTTTCGGCTGAAACTTTTTCCACACTGTTGACAGGTGAAAGGGCTCTCTCCAGTGTGAACTCTCATGTGGACTTTAAGATTCCCATATTGATCAAAACTCTTTCCACACTGAGGGCATGTGTAAGGCTTCTCTCCAATGTGAATTCTCATGTGCCTGTTAAGGCTTCCTTTCTGAGTGAATATGTTTCCACACTGTTGGCAGGTAAAAGGGCTCTCTCCAGTGTGAAGTTTTAGGTGGACCTGAAGGTTTTCATGTTGACTGAAACTCTTTCCACACTGAAAGCAGGCAAAATAACTTGTTCCTATCTTTTGAGCTATCTTTCGTGAGGACGTATTTTCAGTCTGTGAGCAACTAAAAGATTCATCTCCAGTTATGAAATCATGATGTTTATCATATTGATCTTTCTCTTCCATATCAGTCAGCATGTCACTCTCCTCTTTCAATGGCATCAGTTCTAAAGTGAAAAAGAAACAAAAATGTTAACCCCAGTTTAATGGCACTAAGCAAAAGGCATCAAAACTAACAACATACAGCTAGAACCTGTACTCACTAAGCTATTCAACCCTCTAAGTTTTCAACCCTGTTCCTGGAGTTACCCCAGCATTGCACATTTTGCATGTCTCCTTAATCAAACACACCTGACTGAGGTCATCAGCTCTTTAGCAGAGACTCAAAGACCTGGAATGTGTGTGTTAGAGAAGGTATACCTTGAGAAAAAAAACAAAAAACTTTGCACTAAGCTACTGAAAGAGGTGTTACATACATGGTGAGGAGGGGAGTTTAAGTGACATCAGCTAATCTCTGGGGTGTCTCAAGGTTGAGTGCACAGTTCTCTTTGCTTCTACATTTACACAATTTCACGGGGAACAATCATAAAGGCACATGGCACAGCTGCTCGTCCAAGCTCTTATCATTTCAAGACTGGTCAGCTTTCCAGCCAGTACGACTATAAGCCTTGGCAGATGGTCGAGAACACAGCAGCATGCCTGATCTTCAATCACCCGAAGACAACCCACATCACACTCCTCCTGATCTCACCCCACTTGTTCCCAGTTGCGGTCAGAATCATATTTAACATTTCAACACTGGCTTTCAGGATTCCCACTGCAACAGCACCTCCTACCTCAATTCACTTCTTTAAGTGTATACTACCTCCTAAAAGTTATGGTCACTGAGTAAATGACACCTTGTTCTTCCTTCACAACAAAGCACAAAGTCACTCTCCAAAAACTTCATCCTTCCTGCTTCTTTCTGTTGGAATGAGCTACTAACCTCCTCCCAAACTGCTGAGATGATCACAACTTTCAAGAAGCAGATGAAGACTGACCTCTTCCACAAGCATTTAACCATTCCATACCCATAAACTAAATGCGCTCTCTCACACACTAACACAAAACATTATAAGTCACTTTGGATGACATTGTCTGCTAAATGCATAATTGTAAATACTAACTAATAATGTAAGATTGAGCCACTGCTACACAGTTACTGGAAAGATTAAATGTATGTGAATCATTTGGGTCTGTGAGACTTTCAGCAGTGTTAGACAGTAGAGTCTTTTAACTTTTAATTAAACTCTAAGTACTTAAACTCTAAATATTTACAAACAAATATACTGATGCTACAGCCTTGCCACAGAGAAATATCATGTACATCTCATCAAAGACAAGAATGGAGTGCCACAGGGCTCAGTATTAGGTCCTCTGCTTTTCTCCTTGTTTACACTTCCCCTGAAGGACATCATGAAATATTTGCAGACACAACATGTGATTGGTAACTTAGTGTCTAATCTTTAATAAAGGTTAAATAAATAAAGTCTGAAATCAGGCTTTCAAGAAAGAAAGAAAAGTTAGCTAACGATGCTTTTGACAAACCCACCACTGCAGAGTTTAGTTCCAACCCCAATTAAGCACACCTAAAATATGTAAAAAATGTGTCACTATATACCAATATTGACGATAATGATGAACATTATTTTAAATTATTTTGCTAGCCTTGAAACGTTACATTAACCTGATAACTGTTGATGCCTGATTATATTTACACCCCTCAGTGCTTTAAGTACAAAAGTATAATTTTAAAAATTACTTTCAAAGAAAGACATTCAGCTAGGGCTGGGAGATTTTTTCGATTAATTCGAATTTACGTTTTAAGACGATTTAATTTTTTCTTAAATCGAGGTATCGCGATTTTTTATAAAAAATATTAGATACATTGTCATTGCACCAATGGCAGAATAATTAAGAGGCAATATTGTCCGACCACATGATGGCGTGCCTAATTAACCGCTCACGTGTGAGAGCACTCTATGAAGGAGCGTAATAGGCTATAGCGTCTAACATCATGGAGACGGGTGGCTCTTCACGTCAGGATGACCTTGTGCCAAAGAAAGGTAGTAACGTTTCCTCTGTGGTTTGGAAATGGTTTGGATTTGAGAGGTCAGATGTCGAACAAACTTTTGTCAAATGCAAAATATGCCGAAAGTCCGTTGCAACCGACAGTGGCAGCACCACTAATTTATTCCAACATTTGCGACAGACACCAAGCTGAATGGGAAGAATGCTCAAAGTTAAGAGATGAAAACAAGTCAAGTCCAAGTGCAACAGGTCCACCTAAAATTGCAGAACGCCAGATGTCATTAGCGGTATCATTTTCCAATGCCATTCCATACAACAAAAAGGCGCCCCGATGGCAAGAATTTACAGATGCTGTGGCGTTTCATATCGCTAAGGACATGGTTTCCATATACACCATCGAAAAGCCAGGGTTCATAAAAATGCTACACACTGTTGATCCAAGATACAGTTGCCAAGCTGCAAATATTTAAAAGACGTAGCTATTCCCCGAATGTAAACTGAAACACGTGAAAAAGTAGCAGAGCAGCTTGAGAAGGCATCTTTTTTTTCTACGACGACTGACCTGTGGAGTAGTTGTACTCTTCAGCTTTACATGAGCCTCACAGCCCATTATGTTGATGCAGAATGGAAACTGCGAAGTTTTTGCCTTCAGACATGTTATTTTCCTGACGATCATACTGGGGAAATAATTGGTCAAGGGCTTAAAGATGCACTGGCTTCTTGGAAGCTTGTGGAGGATCGACAAGCGTGCGTGACCACTGACAGTGGAACGAACATGATCAAAGCGATGAAGATAAATGACAGGACCCATCTTCAGTGCTTTGGACATCGTCTTCACAATGCCATTGGTAAGTATGATTAATAATGCAAGCAATAAAATCGCAGTTATTCAGATGTTCATTTTTATTTCATTAATACCTGAAATTATGATTATTATTATGTTATAAAAATAATTTTCGTTATTTATTTGCTTTTGTAATAATAGTGCCAATCACTTAAAAATGTTATGTGTGGGTCTCTGTGTGTGTGTTATCTAAAGTTATGTAGGAGAATGTTCTTTTGTCAAAAAAAATTATGAAATTAATAATTCTGGCTAACAATAAAACAACAGTTATCCCCATTTCTTTTAAAAAGGTATAATTTCTTTCAATCATTGTTCCCATAAAAAAAAAGTTTTACAGAGTTTGTTGGTTATAGATTCATAATCTGAAGTTATGAAGGAGAAAGCTCTTCACAATATTTCTGTCACAGACGAATGAACTGCTATTTCAAATCTATTTTCTTGCTTTGTTTTAACAGAACATGGTGTGAAAGACCACAGAGTTGACCGTGCAGTTGCAGTGTGCAAGAAGGTTGTAAGTGTGTTTTCCTTCAGCTGGAAAAAGAGAAGAGATCTTGCATCTGCACAGGCTGAGCTCGGCCTACCTTCTCATCAGCTCATTACGGAGACCCCCACCAGGTGGGGTTCAAGACAAAAGATGATCAAGCGGGTTTTAGAACAGGAGAAAGCCATGATGGCTCTGATAAAAAAAAACTCGGCAGCTTGTTCCAACGTGGCAAGACATCGATGTCATGGAATCCATAAATAAAGCTGTAAGTCCTCTGCAAGAGTTCACTGATGCATTGTCGGGTGAAGCATATGTGAGTGTCTTGTACCTCAAACCAGTGCTCCATCTCTTTAACAGTAGCATTCTACGAGCACAAGACAACGACAGATTTAACAAAACGCATCAAAAGCACAATACTGCAGTACCTCAACTGCAAATACAGCGACCCTGTCACAGATTAAATCCTCAATGTAGCTTCTCTGATGGATCCCACGTTCCGTACAACTTACATCGAACATGAGAAGTTGGAGGGAATCAAGCAAAAAGTTGTTAAAGAGCTGACATCTTTGTTGCCAGACAAAAATCTTGAGACAACAGTTCAGATGACTCAGGACGTGGAGCAGGAAGAACAGAGAACAGAAGCTGGGGCCAAGAGGAAGAAAACCTTGGCAAGCTTTTTTAAGAAAACAGCACCAGCACCACAACCTGTCATTCAATCAGAAGAAGACAAAGTCAAAGCCGAGCTGACAGCCCCTTCTGAGAGGATGTTCAGTGCAGGTGGGAACATTATAACCTGTCACAGAGCATCTCTGAAGCCTGGAACAGTTGACAGACTGGTCTTCCTCTCAAGAAACATGTAAAGAAGAACTACGTGTGACTTATCAACAACATGTTTTATGTTTGCAAGATGGTCTGCAAAGTGTGGTTCGTTTTTTTTAACAAACATTTACTGTTAATAATGCTACTGGTGTAAATTTGCTTAACTTTTTGAGTTGACTGATGTAATGTTTACATTGGTTAAAATGGTTATTTTCTTACTCTGTATTCAGTAGTATTTAATGTTTAATTCAAATTGCACAATGTTTACTTTCATATTGCATTCAAATCTTCTGAAAATATATTTAAATAGAGAATTTGTTTTACATTTATTTACACCATGTTGACCAATTTATGGCATGCCCACTAAAAATACAACGTTCCTAAACCAGATGGTTTTTCATGTTACTAATAAAGAGAATGTTACTTCAGTCATGTTGTTGTAGCTATGTTATAAGTTGACTAGTTACACATTTTAAAAAAATCGAAATTGTGAATCGGTCAAACATTATGAAAAAAACAAGATTTTTTATTTTTTGCCATATCGCCCAGCCCTACATTCAGCTATCACTGTAGCTGAATAAAATGCATATAGGGATGATTTGACTAATTAAACATGAAGAGAATTAACACACAATTGCGACAGTATGTGGTTTATCTGTGTTCTTTAAGCCATCTTGGATATTTTCATAAAAATAATGTATAATGCAACGTATAGTTCAATCAACATCACCTTTATTACATTATAGAATACTACTAAATAATTTGCTGCCTCATTCTGTGATTTGAAGCAACATCATTTAACAGAAGGAAGTTATTTCAAACTGTTTAACTGTTTAAACTAAGTTTAACTGTTCCTTTTGAATGCATTGGTGTAAAAAAAAAAAAGTAAAGATGGATCCGACTGATAACATTATTTATCACGATATATCTGATAGTTAGTATCACGATGATAGTTATTGTTAGTCACGCTATTCATAAATTATTTTGGCCACAATAATTGTGTAGCGAAAAATCTGGTATGGTGACAGCCCTAATGTCATTATAACAATGGTATTATTTGCCTTAAATTAACAAACAGCACTGTCTCACAACAACATACAGTTGAAGTCAAAAGTTTACATAGTCTACACCTTTCAGAATCTGCAAAATGTTAATTATTTTACCAAAATAAGAGGGATCTTACAAAATGTATGTTATTGTTTATTTAGTACTGACCTGAATGAGATATTTCACATAAATCAAACGTTCGAACGACCGACCGACCGATCGAACGTCAAACTGAACGTCTTGAGCTTTGAGCGTCTTACACTGCGGGTGACCCACGTGACGACCAGACAAGACGTGATGTCAGCGTCTTGAAATTAGCTGGTTTTTTAAAAATAAAGATATTTTATACCTCAAAGAATACTCAACCATGCATTTTCAAAGCCGCACTGAATTTTGCTATAAATATCCCACGGCGTCATGATGAAAATGCAATCCTAAGTGTCCTAACTGTTAGTCTAAATGCATTTAGGACAAATAGCATTTAAATGATCATTTTGCTACCATTTCAGCTTGGATATGTTGCACAAATCAAATCAATTTGGGTTATACATTTTCATTTCGCAACTTATAAAGCATTCAAATTAGTATGCAATTTACATATTAAGACTACTGTTAGAAATGGCAAATGTTAATTATATAATTTCATTTTCCTTTTGCACCAAACTTTGCACATATGGGTAATGGAAAATGTAAATTTAAATACAGAAATACATTGACATTTTGAATATTGCATTTTAAATTGAATTTTGCTACCTATATGCTTCCATATGTAAAGGCACCGAGTTGTATAATGTCTGTTGCGTAATCCAACGTTTTTCTCTGGGTAAAATAATAAAATACTTGCCAAAACAAAAAGAAATCTGTACAAACACTAAGGACAGCCAGATGGCCCTTAGCCAGCATGAATGCCGCTCGAGAGAGTGGATGGAGCCATCACTAGGTGTGTTTACATGGAGCATCGTATTACGATTACAATCAGTTTAAACGTTCAATCTCAATGAAAATAATCCATGAAACTCAATCGGAATAAAAGTGCCAAAACCTAAATTTCAGCTGGTTTGAGGGGAGTGTGATAAACCTTTTCTAATCCGTTCAATAGGACATATAAACACTCGATCAGATTGAAACCAAAACTGGAAAGTTGTGCACATGTGCAATGATGTAGAAATGGTGTAATGACATATGGTGCAGTAAAATATTCAAGTGCAAGAAGACGTGAAATAGAAGTCAATTCTGTACTCACTGTGTGATATGCACAAAACATCTGGAGTGCACACACGTAAAGCAGCCTGCCAACAACTTTATATTTTAAAATATATTACTTAATTTATACAATGAAGAGCATGCCGTGTTATACATTTGTTATACAGTGTAATATTACTATTATATAATACTATTGTAGTATTATCCTACTACTTGTTTCACTTCTGTTTCAGTTTTTTATAACCATTTCTTACTATGTGTCAGTAAGTTGTTGTTATTTTAGCATGTGTGTTTGCCTCAGTGTTATTTTTTTAGGATTACTGATAAACTAATGTAGTTTGATTTGTATTAGTTATCTATTTTAGTTTTAGTTACAGTTGTAGTAATGTTGTCATTTTATTAGTTTTTTATTATGTCTATATAGG
>NW_015648735.1:77987-78498 GCF_001515625.1 Sinocyclocheilus rhinocerous | reverse complement strand
ATATATACATATATATATATATATATATATATATATCTCCCAGTCTGGCGAGTAAACGAAAACATTTACTAGCCAATGGCGATTCAATTGCCAAGGTGTCCGTAGAGGGTTGTGCCGTTTCTAAACGCTGTCAGAGAAGCGCACACACGTGAAGACCATGCTCATAGAGCGTGGGAGTTATTTTTGCTGCTTTATAGGCCTTGAATGGTTAAATACGCACACTTGTATGTGTTAAAATTTCCCGTCTTTGCAAGTATCCTCGTAAACACAGTAATTAAGGTTTTAAGTGAGAGCAAACAGCTTAGAAAGAAAACACATATAACAGTATATTAGATCCAGTGGTGGAGGTAACGAATTACAATTACTCACGTTACTGTAATTAAGTAGTTTTTTCAGGTACTTGTACTTTTTTGAGTATATTTTTAAAGCTGTACTTTTACTTGTACTTAAGTACAAATTAAGCAAAATAATCTACTTCGTTTCTCTTAAATCATAGTTCGTTACTGAGTAC
>NW_015648735.1:77123-77627 GCF_001515625.1 Sinocyclocheilus rhinocerous | reverse complement strand
ATGCAAACCTTTACGGGCACTTCAGTAGCCAATAAAGATATCCGATCGTAAAGGGACCAATAAAAGCCCTGATATCTGAACCGCGAAAAGCCGCCGCTGCAGCAGGTGAAGAGCTGATCAGACAGTGAGGTAGAGGTCTACACGGAGGACCCGAGACCCGGGGACCCGACCCGGGATCCGTACGGGTTCGGGGCTTTATTTTAAATGGTCAGCCGGGTCCGGGTCGGATCCCAATCTGTAACTTTGCAGATCTTTTTTATGCTCAAACAGCAACATTACAGACTAAATCAAGTTGAAAAAGTGAAAAAGCATAATAGGACTAGAGGTCTACATGGAGGACCCGAGACCCGAGGACCCGGGACCCGACCTGGGATTCGTACAGGTTCGGGGCTATATTTTAAATGGTCAGCCGGGTCCAGGTCGGGTCCCAATCTATTACTTCGGGTCCCGGGTCTGTTTAACATTGTGTGTAATACCCGAGTCGATCGGACTCGGAGAACACCC
>NW_015648735.1:41524-77113 GCF_001515625.1 Sinocyclocheilus rhinocerous | reverse complement strand
GGTGGGCGGAGTTAATGCACACGCACGGTGATAATGGATACCTTCATGAGTGATGTGAGTTATTATTGATTATTGTTTTAATAATATTATGAATGAACTGTGTTGTTGTTATATCTAAAATTTTTGCTCAGACTCGGCTCAGAGAGCACAGAGGTGATAGCAAATAAGTAAAGCTAATGTCAGCAGCCATGGCACTGGACGAGCAATCGTTATTATAATCCAAATGGGCAAACAGTCTAAATTATTATGCAAGTTGACTCGAGATACAAAAAATGCAAAACTGCAAAGTCGCATTTGTCATCCGTCACCGTGACGGCAAGTGGACTTTTGAAACTGGAATAATGAGTGGATTACGCATTTCAGTTGGCAAGAGAGGAATAACACGGAGAGAACTTTCTTGACGAGGAGGATTGTGTGCATCACAGTCAGGTACAAGGGAGAAGGCTTCTTACATTAGGTAAGACAAAAAGTTTAATTTTCGCAACTTGTTTATCGACTTGTTAATAGCAATTTGCTGTGGAATATGTGCCGATCGGGTCCAGTCGGGTCTGTGTCTTCCCGGCCGGGTTCGGGTCCATCTTTCAAATAATTGACGGTCCGCGTCGGTTCCGGGTAGTACATTTTTGACATTTCTCGGTTCTGCACGGGCCCGGGTCCAACTTTCAAAATAATAGACGGGTCCGGGTCGGTTCAGTGTAGCACATTTACGGGTCTCTTCGGGTTCGGGTACGAATTTTTGGACCCGTGTAGACCTCTAAATAGGACCCCTTTAATTATTTGTAGCGGTGAAGAAATAGGAAACAAACGAGGCAGATGGTTCATGCCACATGAGAATATGAGAGAATGCAAGTTTGAAGATAAATTTTATTAAAGACACACATGCATCAACAAGTAAAAGAATGTGTTAAATCTATACGACAAAAATGCAAAGAGAAAGAAAGATGAGAATTGGTGGAGCAAGGGATTAGTCCTGGATGAAAACAAGTTTTGCCACAAGCGGAAAGTGTTTATATATTTTTGTTTCTATACAAAATAATAATAATGATGTAATGGACTGTGTGATAATTTGCATTATGACTAGTTGCATGTTTCTGTTATATTACCCTTAAATACATTATGCACCTGGAGAAGGGCATGGGTGTTTGGCATGATGGAAGTCAAAAGAAGGTGAAGAAGACCTGTACTCAAAGTGAAACAAAGAGCAGCTGGAAAATTGTTTCCCACTGTTGAGAAGTCTGTGTGTTGAGAAAGCACTACACAGTGATGACTGGCCAGCTTTTAAAGACTAAATCAGCATGGCTTTATTCATTATCAGGTCAATCACAGTCGTTTCTTTGTGATTATGATTAGCACCTGTTGCTCATTATGTTTTCCTCGTATATCTCGTCGGTTCTTGTTTAAGCATTGTGTGGTTTCTGTTACTCCCCCAGTAATCTACTAACAGTAGGCCTACTAATCTACTTAAGTACTAGGCCTACTACTAATAGCTCTTTTTTATGTCTTCATGGTAGCAAACTCGCAACTGGCTTGAATATGATGCTGCATTCTGATGGACACTTGAATGCAACTGATGTGAGAACGTATATAGTTATTCGCTTCATAGCTGTGTTAAATGAAACAACAGAATGTCTTCTCACAATATCTACAGCAGATACCAGCGATACTAACACACTGGCAAACAGTGTTAATTTCGTTGACGAATATTTTTTTTTAAAATAATTAATTTGCTAGAATTTGCTAAAAGAATTAATATCTATAGCGCATGAGCACAGAGAGATTTGCGAGTGCACAGGACACAGTTTGAGTCAGAGGAGAGACACGTTTTAAGTGCGCGCACTCTCTCCGGGCGAGAGCAGCGTGTATCTGAGCGCGCGCGTCCGGTTTTGTGCGAGAGCAAAGGAAATCCGCGCGCGAGCGGAGAGATTCGCGCTCGCGCATTATATTAATGTGCTTTCGCGCTACAATAATGCGCTCTCGACATTTGTCATTAAAATAACGCCATAAGGGACGATTTGGGAAGAGATTCATTCAGAACGAATCTGCTGCGTGGTTTCGGAGGTTAGATGCGTACATATGAACCGGCGGGACATAAGCTAACATACACTTGCTGCACGTCGCATAAAACATTCACAAATGTCAATATACATTGCATCCATTGCAGCTGTGCATTCGGTTTTAAAGGGATAGCAGCCTAATTTAGTTGCTATTGTCCGAGTCATTGATGTTAATCAAGCAACAACAGAAAGACATCAGAAAATCATGCACTGCTCTTACCTGAAAAACTTTAGTAGCCCTAAAGATTAATCTAAATTTATTTATTTAAATATATATGTCTGCTTGAAAGAATGAAGAATGTGGTAAACAAGTTGCTATAAAGAATGCATAATTAGCCTGTATTAACCATTGGCATTTCATTAAAAAGAAGACCATGTTCTTGTTCTTTATGAGAAGTGGTTTTATTTAATTTTAACATAAAGACATGTTGTGTGACACCGCAGTTAAATAGGTGTCTATCATGACAAAACCTTAATATCAAACCTAGTTTGGAAATTTTAGAGAAATGCTTAATAAATGCACTGTAACTTAAACCCATTTGATTTTAGCTGACTAAATTTACTGTAGATTTAGTCGACTAAAACTAGACTAAAACTAAAAACAATTCAGATGACTAAAATATGACTAAAACTAAATGGCATTTTAGTCAAAAGACTATGACTAAAACTAAATCAAAATTTGCTGTCAAAATTAACACACTGGCAAACAAAATTGAGTAACTGGCAAACGCTGGACTGAACACATCAAAAACCAGCTGCACCTGGTGGTTGTGAGCACTCTGTCAGCAGAGAAAGCATTTACTGATTTTTAGATGTCTGTTGTATCGTGTAAAGATTATTTCGGATCTCTTAAAGAAGTGTTTGAGGAAATGCAGATTGGAGGATTTTTATGACATTATTCACTAATTTATGGGAGAACGTCCAATTGCCAAGCCTTATGACAACGGCATGGATGTTGGCTTCCCTGAGGACTTGCCCGCGGCGGAGGAGACGGCCAACAGAACTATCCCTGATTATATATCAGGGTGCTGAAGAGAATACACAAAACATCTTTGATGAAGCTTCTTTGGCAACCTCAAGTGACACCACTTCAGGTCTGCATGATCACAGGAGCCACAAAAAAGAAAATATGTTTGTCCGAAGCTACTTACAAATGAGAATTTTTACAATCGTTTTTTTTAATTAGAGCCAACACTGTTAATAGTACATATTGCCAAGGTACAAGCTAGAGTACAAGTGAAATGGGGAAAAGTTTACTAATAACTAATATGCTAAAATAAATTCTGGCTGCTTAATTGATGTTTAATATCAGTAGGAGATTATCATAATGTATTTACAGTGAAAGTGTATCAATATCTCATATATATTGTTCGCCTTAAGGAAAAGTATTTTTTTCTCTCACTTGCACAAATTCTGCAAGTTTCTACAGTATCAATACCTTCTGTTTAAGAATCATTAAAAGCATTTGAATTACAACCAAACTGCTTCTTATATTGTAGTAAAAAATGTTCTTATCTTTAGGTGTGGACTCCAAGTATGCAGGATAATTGCAAGTTTTGCTCTATTATAATCCGCAATGCCTTTGTAGGACCTACATTGAGAATGACTTCCTGATATGAAAAAGCAATACATGTGTGGTCACATCTGAGCAGCAGTCATTTTTGGAAAAGATGCAGGAGGCTCGAAATGTTTGGATGGAACAACAACTGCAAAAAAAGAGAGGCTCCTCATGGAACTAGTAGAGGAACATTTAAGATCAAATGAGCAGGTTGTGGGACAACTGCTATCAGGTCTTAGTGGCATCTTACGCCAAACATGTAGCACAGCACCATACATGCAGACACATCCCATCCCAATGTTTCACTCCCATCCCCAAACACCACAATCATACTCTGTGAGCAATGCCCACTGTTCACAAAACACTCCATCTAACGCTGACACTGCTAGCATGTACTCCTTTATGAATCGGTGAAAATCTGGGTTCAGTGACAAGATAAGGAAACAGACATTCCTTTTGTAAAATGTTTTTCAAAACAGTTTTTTTTTTAATTCAAAATATTTTAAATATTTTGCTTAACCTGCAATTTTATTTACATTTGACATTTATACATATCACACAGACCTTTATTTGTTATGCACTTTAAGTTTGCTGCTCGTATCGAAAAACAGCAGATTGTAGAATGTAGATAACATAAAAAACAATTGTGATGCCTCTTGTTACTGCCATTTTTTTATGTTTACTAAAACAATATGAAAGTGTTTGTAAAGAAAGTACATGGCAGAATTGAAAAACAAGTTATAATAAATGGTTTGTTCACTCTAAAATGTATTTTATTTGCTTTAATAAGTACATTAAGTCCAGAGCATGTTTTAAGTAACAATGGCAAATAAACAGTAATGTTCTCTTTTTAATGTCCAAATCTCAACAACAACGAAGGGGATTGAGACTCACAAGTGCTTCTGAATCAGACGAATCTTACCTTTCGTCTTCTCAAACTACATCTCGACAAACGCAATTTTGGCTGCCCTCTTACCCGTCTCCGGCGTGCGGCGCCAGGCCCCCCGTCCCCTCCTCCGGCATTTTCCCTGGTCTGGGGAGGCGTGGCGGGGGGTGTCCCCTGGATGTGCGCCGGGCCCTTCTCGCAGATCTCCTTAGCTACAGCCTGCTTCTGGACCACTGTCTCGGTGCCACCCTCCTCCCATCAAGCTATCTTAAAAGCAGGAGAAAAGCAGGAACCCCTCCCACTGCTGCTAAGGTACCCCAGACATCAGTACGTGAATGCAGACCTGCATCTCGGTGGTATAACTACGAAGTGCAGGAAGGGCGTCAGACAAGGCAACCCGATATCCCTGATCCTCTTTATTCTGGCGATGGGAGAAGTGATTGAAGAGGCACTTCCAGACACCGGGATTAAATGTGGGGAGCAACGGATTGGAGTGATGGCATATTCGGATGACTTGATTTTGCTAACCGTTTCCCCCGAACAGCTACAGAGGAAACTTGATGGCCTCTACAGAGGAATACAGCAAGCGGGCATGTGTTTGAACATCAAGAAATCATCAACTCTAACCATCCTTAAAGATAGACGAAGGAAACATCTGGTGTGTGCACCTTATCTATACTGCCTGAGACACACCTACAAAAAAAAACTAACAAAAAAAACTATTTGGTGCAAAAAGATATGAAGTGAAAAGTTGTTGAAAATTTAAAGTTATTTTATTACTGCTGAACTTTAGCAACTGTATTAAAGTTCTTCAATCAAGAGCAGTGAGTTATTTTTCTCTTTGTGTTTTATTTTATTAACATTAAAGGAATAGTTAAAAAGTTATTTTGAAGAATGTGGGAAACTAAACAGTTGCTGGTCCCCAGTGACTTTCATATTTTTCCCCCTACTATTAAAGTCAGTGGGGACCAGCAACTGTTTGCTTACCCACATTCTTCAAAATATCTTCTGTGTTCAGCACAAGAATAAATAAAAATTAATACATGTTTGGTACAACATGACTGAGTAAATAATGAAATAATTAAAATTTTTGGGTGAACTATCCCTTTAATGACAAGAGGCAGCATGTACTGCCGCTTCAAGAGCTGCACGCATCTGTTTTTCTCTTAACTGTTTACTTTCACTTTAGACATAATTAACTGTGTTTATATGTAAACCTTATGTGTTTTTGACAGTTTTAGCACAATCAGACGATAACTAAGTAATCAGGTGCTGTTTGACCGGCCTTTTAGTGTGCGCACGCTTCAGGTGTACGCGCTCCGAATAAGCACATGTTAGAACAGCACACGAATGAAACGTTTAACTGGCAAGGATTTAAAGCACACGGAAATAATGTACTTTCGTGATTGCGAATAAGTCTCGTGTGTGTAACTCTACCGAATCAACATTTGATGTGAATGTGTCTCGCGAGTTGCAGTAGGAGCTGGAGCCGGGAGACATAATACAGCGCATTGCTTGAGGTAAATGTTGTGTTTTGTTAGTAAATGTTTCATTATATTACTAGTGTTGCCTCCTTTGTTCACTATTACACTACTGCATATATTGCATCTGACACTGGTGTCGCCTAGTTTTGTAGCGTGAGCCCACACTTTCGTTCGAAATTTCGCACGCAAACACACACCGCACATGCGCATGGATATCACACGCACGTCGAGCAAACCTCGGCCACATCATTCAGTGAAGGAAAATGACAAGCAGCAGCTTCTAATTCGTCGTTAACATTGAAGTATACGGAGATAAAACAACACAAGTATTGATAACAGTATCGTTTGTCCTGAAGCTTATCGGTAGTCCGGTATTGACCCAATTACGTACCGGTCCAAAAAAATACCGGTTCTCGGTACCCATCCCTAGCAGTGACCAAGCCTCTCATCAGCAGAAAGAATCAAAAAGCTAGGTTTACATTTGCTGAGGAGCATGTTGTGTGAAGAGAGGAGAACTGATCCAAATGCTTAAGTGATGAAAGCAAGTTTAATTTATTTGGGTCCAACTGGAAACATTGTGTTCAACATCAAACTGGGGAAAGAATAAAGCCCGAGTGTGTAAAGAAGTCAGTGAAAGATGGAGGAGGAAGTGTTATGGTTTGGGCAATGTTTTCTGCAGCAGGAGTTGGGCCTCTTACACAGCTACATGGCAGAGTGAATGCAAATGTTTATCAGAACCTCCTGCGGCAACATGCAGTTCCTTCCCTGCATTCATCGCCCAATCAGCCTGCAATTTTCATGCAAGACAATGCCCCTGTCACACTGCAAAACAGGTAAAGCAGTTCCCTGAAGCTGAAAACATTGAAATAATGAAATGGCCAGGCCAGAGTCTTGATTTTTAATCCGATTGAAAATCTCTGGAAAATCCTTGGTGACAAAATTATGGCAAAGAAACCCACTACAGTCACTGAACTGTGGAAGAGACTGAAAGAAGAGTGGACCAAGATCACACCAGCGCAGTGAGAGAAACTAGTGATGTACTGCAGCCGCAGATGTCATTCAAAGCAAGGGCCTCTACACTTCCTACTAATTTCTGACAGCTGTAACTCTAACTCTAAAAAATTTTAATTGTAATTTTCTTTCATGCTACAGCGGTCAGTGTTGGGGAGTAGCTAGCTACAAGTAGCAACGCTACTAGCTTAACTACATTTTTGAGTAGCGTGACGGTAGCTCCGCTACTTTTAAAACAGTTTAGTTTGTTTTAGGACAAAGCTACAGTTTTTCCTGTAGCTAACTACTTTTTCCAGCAAGTAGCGGCGTAGCGCGACCAAATGCTACATTCCGTTTCGTGTTTGTCGAGTCACGAGCCTGTAATGCATTGAAGCAGCACAGCGTCTTCTTCTGACGAGATCACAAACTAAATTTGTTCAGTACCGCCATCTGTTGTGATATCACACATCTTTACAGTCTGTCCACCGACAAGAGATCCTCTGATAATTTGGCAAAGGATGTACAGGAGTGGATATTTCACATGAATCAACTGTAATTTATGCAAAACAAAGATTAAAATGTGGTCTACGTCGAAGACTTAAAGCATATACAGGAGGTGAATAATAGCATTTTTAAACGGATTAATTTCCCTGCTTTATTGCACTCTATATCAAATATCTATTTTACAATGATGAACTGTCATAATATAATCTGTCCCCCCACAGTTTTGAACACTAATCGAACAGAAAATAAAATCGCGATAGTGTACTTATAATTTGGCAAAGGATTGTTGTGGCAGGATTCCACACAAAGCGCAGTGTTCACAGCTGATGATTGATGTCTCAGAGCGACTCCATTCACAGTCAGTAAATACTGCATGTGGTCTGTGAGGTCCTAACGCCCTATTATGGTGATGGGGACACTATACTGTCAAAAAGCACCGAGACGTTAAACCAAGGTCCTGACTCTGTGTGGTCATTAAAAATCCCAAGATGTCCTTCGAAAACGAGTAGGGGTGTAACCCCGGCATCCTGGCCAGATTTGCCCATTGGCCTCTGTCCATCATCATGGCTTCATAATTATCCCAATATGCTGATTGGCTTCTTCACTCTGTCTCCTCTCCACCAATAAGCTGGTGTGTGGTGGGCATTCTGGCGCACTATGGCTGCCGTCGCATCATCCAGGTGGATGCTGCACACTGGTGGTGGTTGAGGAGATTTCCCCCTTCTATGTAAAGTGCTTTGAGTATCCAGAAAAGTGCTATATAAATGTAACTTACCAACAGCAACATTGCAACCACGCCGTGCCACCTAACACAAAAGTAATATGGGAAAAATCTTCAGTTCATGTTTTTACACCCTGTGTTAAACTATATCAACTTGGCCATAATACTGCATGTAATATCATTTTAAATGCTATTCATATATTGCACTTTAAGAACTTATCACAGAACTGAACCACCATTGCCTCTTCCCATCCATGTGTTGATGACCTGAGTATATTCCAGAAGTGTAAATGTTTTAAAAATTTAAATTCACATTGATCTTTTTTCCTTGTTCCTTGTTCCACAGGTGTTCCTTGTTAGCTCATTAGTCTGTGTATAAATAGCTCTTGTTTTTCCATTGTCTTTGTCTAGCTTTCCTCACTGTAACCGCTGTTGGTAAGTTATCTCACGTGTAGTTCATGTTCCAAGCAGGGCTCTGAATCGGTTCAAGGAATGAAAATGGAAACGAACTAAATTTTGACAGGAACAAACCAGAAACAGAAACTAAATAAAATGTTATAGTTCCGAACAGAATCGAAAATTTGAAATGGCCATTAACTGGTTAATAACGTTATTTTATCGTTCCATTTAATATTTGAAATTTGCTGTCAACCAATCACGAATTCCAGTAGTACGGCCTGTGCAAATGTGACGCTGACGCATCCAACGAGTGAAATGAGCTCAAGAACTCATCATAGGTAAGTCGCAATGGCAATGCACCGGTGTTGGGCCCATTTTTGACCCCCTGCTAAATTATTACCCCTCTCGTTGAAATCGCTATCTGATTGCCTAATCCTAACCCCTCCCCCACACCTAACCCTAAAGCTACCAATACTAGGGGGGTAATAATTTAGCAGGGGTCAGAATTGGGCACAACACCGGCATTAGTTTATCCGAGGACAGTGTAAGATAAACAGAATAAAACTATAGGCTTACATAAAAAAAGGAATATGTTGGCATATACACAAAATATATTTCACTTTAACAACGATTAACAAAACGAAAGAAAAAAATGTGTGAGATAGTTCATTGTGATGCGTTCCAAAGTTCTCGGAAAGGAAAACGGGACGGCAGAAAGTAGTTTTCTTTATTTTAAAAGCTTTACAGTTTTATTTATTTTGCAAAAGCTTGACAGTTTTGAATGATGTCTTCCTTCTATCTGTATAACCAACCAGCGTTGGTATGATATCGCGTCGGCGCCTCACGCGCACACAGACACAACATATTTTTACGACATTGCAGCCTGTTCATTATCAAAATAAAATACAGTTAAAGAAACATAAAAAGTTGCACTGCTCCGTTGTACAATCTGTTGCGTTCAGCATGACCAGCGCCTCACTGTGCTGATATAGCCGAAGTGAAGAATGAAGTGACATCGATGAATGTACAAGGCCTAGCCTATAATAAATAATATTTTAGCATCTAGATACATTGCGAATATGTAAACATTTGAATTTGTGCCGAATGAGAGATGTAGTCATCAGTTTCACGTTAAATTAATTTGTATAGCCTTAACTTTAGAGGATTTGTTGTGGAGATAAACTAATAACTGTGTTTATAATGTTTGTAAACATTTTGCTTTACCGGCATTTTAGCCTACATTATTTCTGAATGTAATAGGGCTAATAAAATGCGACGTGAGCCTATACACGACTTGCTTTTTTTGTTTGTTTTTTTCACTCGCCGAACGCAATCGTATACAAGTAGCGTTTTTAACAATGCAGCAAAAAATTTTAATATCTTTAAAAAATACTTTAATGTCTTTAAAGTGTTAATATATTTGTTTTTGTTGTTTAGTAGCCTACATTTGGCCAAAATCAAGAAAAGATGATGTATTGGCTGTGACTAAGCGCAGCAGGTTAAGATAGGCTACCAGATCTCTTCCTGTTTTCTTTTTCTTTTTGAGTAAAGAAAACGCTGTACTTTATTAGTATTATTATTATTATTATGGGCTAAGAAAATTGTTTATAAAAAATAACATTATTAACCGGTATTTCTTCTACTCGAACCGGTTTCGGAATGGTAATAATACAGAGGAACGCAGGAACAGAAATGTTAAAATATCGATTCTGCTCTGAGTGAACCGATTGAATTTCTTTTAAGAAACGTTAAAATATAGATTCTGCTCTGAGGGAACCGATTGAATTTTTTTTTTTTTTTTTTTTTTTTTTCAAGCCCTGGTTCCAAGTCAAGTGTAGTCAAGCCAAGTCTTTGTTTGTTGTGTATTTATGTTAGTTCACATTTGTTAATAAAAAAACCTGCATGTGGCTTTAATTCAGCTCGCCTTCAGTGGACATTCTTACGGTCATCACTGTAGATTGTTTCTACTGGGACTCTTGATTCTTGATTCTTGATTCTTGGGTTGTTATTAGGACCATCTGGCAAGATGTAGGGTCGATTTCTCTTTATTCTGAGGACAAACACGAGAGAATTTCAAATGTCGTAATAAAGACGTGTCATGTATAACTATAAAGAGGATGATATGGGATCATTGTGCTGAAGGTTAACAAGGTTTTCTGGACAAAAGCAATAAAGAATCAGCGATCAGTGGAGAGAAACACAAGAAGGATGTTTGAGATGTTTGTTTCTGAACAGACAGCAGATGTTTGTGATACTTGTGGTTATTTATAGTTGAAACCATCATTCAGAAAGTGAAAGTAAAGTTTAGATGCTGGGACTCAAACAGTGAAAATGGATTAATCTGTAGAAGAACTTTATTGTCCTGTTTGCTATGAAACCTTCAAGGCTCCTGTTATTTTATCATGTAGTCACAGTGTCTGTAAAGAGTGTCTTCAACAGTTCTGGAAAATCAAGAAAACTGAGGAGTGTCCTGTCTGCAGGAGAAGATCCTCAAGAGATGACCCTCCGTGTAACCTTGTGCTAAAAAACTTGTGTGAGTCGATCCCGAAGGAAAGAGATCAGACTAAGAGACGTTTATCAGGGACTGAGGAGGTCTGTAGTTTACATGGTGAGAAACTCAAACTCTTCTGTCTGGAGGACAAAGAGCCTGCGTGTGTAGTGTGCTTTACTTCTCAGAAACACATTAATCACACAGTCAGACCCATTAGAGAAGTTGTTTCATCATATAAGGTAAGACAATATCATGGGTTTGATTGTCTTTGTGTGTCTTTTATCTTTGTTTCTAAACTGGCTCTTAACTCTTCAGTCGTGTGAGATACATACACTGTACCATATAAATACAGTATGTACAAAACCCACCAAACCTGTTTCAGATAGATTTCTCATGCTTACTCGAGAAACAAACTTGCGATAAAGAAACCATAACATGTATTTAAACAATATTTGTTCACACTGTCTCTTCCATATGTAGCAGGTACAGAACTTCTGCATCAACTGACAGTTAAGTGTTCCCAGAAATCTTCAGTCACCACTATCACAGGGCCTGTGAAATGGTGGAATAAAGACAGGACAAAAACGTGCGTGTGATCAGCTCTCGTCTCGCTGGGTTATGACCAGCAGCCAAGCAGACGCATCGCAACACACTGCACTCTCATAGCGCCCTCTGTTGGTCTAGCGGAACCACCATTCCTTTAATACATTTACACATGTAAAACCAATATTAGTTTCATCAATTGTGACGAACCAACAATTGGGGCATCACACATACAATATAAATGTTATTGTATTTTCACTTTGTTCAATTCAAGGATGAGCTCAGTACAGAACTCAAGTCCTTACGAAGGAAGCTGATACACAGAGAGAATGTTAAGGAAGAGTGTGTAAAGACACTTCAACAAATCAAGGTGAGCAGCTCTGATGAACACTAGTGGTTCCCAAACGGAGTGTCACAGAATCTCATTTCAATATTTCAAATTTACACATGCGTGATCCATCAGCCATGATAAACATGATAATCAATTTCTAAGGCTGTGTACAAAATCAACCCACATGCTTACAGTAGCGTCTCGAATATTGTCTGTATGAACATGCAATGGGAGTCAAGCCCGTATTGCTTTCCAGTAACGAAAGCCAGAGTGACTAAAGTAATATCCAAGATGGTGAGGTCTTATCATTTTTTGACACAACAAGAGTTCAGTTGAGAATGAGAATGTGGTTGTAAGACATGAAAATTTTCAGGTGTGAGTTCGGTTATAGAATGCAGTTGTCACTCCCATAAATAACTATACTGTGTGTCAACGTAACTCTATTAAGGACTCAAATACAGAACTGACAACCATGATCTGCTGCTGTGTGAACGTGGCCAAAGAGCAGCAGTAACTTTTTTTTAACTTGTCACAACTTGTCTAAATATGTTCACCTACGTCCATTTATGTACATAATAAGTATAAACTTAAAATAAAATTGCATCTTGGTAAGATATAAGTTAACATTTGTGCCATTAGATACTAGAGTAAGTTGAAACCCAATACTTACATTTAAAAGTGTAATACAGCATTTCTCTCTCTCTTTCTCTCTTTAAAAAAAAGAAGAAAAATCTTATCATAAGAGTGGGCGTGGCTATTTGTAATTTCAATGTATCTGGCTTCTGGTGTCATCTTGTTTTGCTGCTTGTCTTTTGTCTTTACTGCACTTTGTTATTCTTCCTGTTATGTCCCTACGGCGGCTAATAAATCAGAAGTCTTGCTCATTCAAAGAAAACAGCTTTGAATGTCCGTGTTGAAAAACGGATGCATTCATTGTACCCTTTAAATGAGCCTTCAAAATGGGACACCTTTCACTGCGCCGCTGTTACACATTCAGCCTTGGATGCAGCACCAGAATTACTGTGAAAAATAAATATTGTGAAAATACTTCTACTGCAACGGGACTGAGCTTGACTATGGGGATAAGATCCAAATGTGAGCTTTATTGTACAGATTGTGGTCAAGACAGGCAGGGTCGAACACCAGCAAACAATTATATCCAGGCCAAGGCAAAAGAGTAATCCAAAACACAGGCAATGGTCAAGGCAGGCAGCAAACAATCATAAAACAAGGAAACAGTCCAAGGTCCAAAAACAAGGCAAGGCAAAAACAAGACAAGATTGAAATGAAAAATGCTCAGTAGTGTCCGTTAACAGTTAACAATGTGTGGTAATTGGTATTGCCATAGAGAAACATTGGAAGATCTGAAGCTTTCATCAGTTTGATGGTGTTTATGCTACAAAAATGGAAAAACTATGTGCCTGGGGTACTTGTACCACTGATTCCAGGTATCATGAGAGGATGGGCAATAGAATTTATTTTATAAAATGTCTTAAACCCAACCAAAACAGAGCAAAAATGTCCCTAACACCGTGTCCTAACTACACGTGACGCGACAAGAGTCCAGCAACAAGCAATTTGGGTGTCCACACCAGACGCGATGCGACACAACAGAATCAATCAAATATCACAGTCAATCAGAAGCGTGTGTGGCGGGCTCTCTCTGGAAGCACACTGCACTCGCAACGAAATGGATATATATATTTAAACTCATATTAGACACGTTTAGCTTTGAATAAAGCACATAACCACCTGAGATTATCTACTGTCATATAGTTTGTTTGTTGTTGTTCCAGCCTGATAGCACACGTACATCTCGGAGACGTCTATTTGATGTCTGCATTTACATCTACAAGAAGTATTTTTTAGAATGTTTGCTCATCTGCAATAAGTCTATAGGACATTTCCTTTTAGATGTCAAATAGACGTCTATTATATGTTTTTAAGATGTTTAAACTTTAGAATGTATGTCAAACTGACATCTGTAAGACATCTGTCAGAAGTTTGTAGACAGCAGATGCTTTTCAGATCAAGAGATCTTTAACAGACATCTTGCAGACGTACTATCTGGGGATGTCGCGGAAATAGAAACCGTTTCTAAATTAGAAATTTCGCGTGTCGCGGCTAGTTAGGACAATAACCCCGATTAACATGGAAAAGATACCTTTTATCGCGTGTCGCGGCGTTGTGTCGCGTGTAGTTAGGACACGGTGTAAACATTCAACCCCAATCCCAATGAAGACGAAAATGTTCATTTTCTGGTTGTCATACTCTCATTAAGTTACAGTTTTCATCTGCTCAAGCAGAACGTTAATGTCATCTTGTGCTTCAGCAAGGTATCTCTGGCTAAAACTAGCTTACGTTAAAGTTAGTGAGTCCATGCTTACGTGCAAACATAAATAGCAAACTGTTCTCACGTCATGTACATTGTAGGTCAAAAACACATAAATGAAGGTCTACATTTCAGTGCCTCTCCATATTAAAAGTAAATTAACTCAATCTAACACTGTGGTACATGAACAATGTTGATCCTGGATGCAGTGGTGGACAGTAATGGAGTAGCTTTACTTCGTTACTGTACTTAAGTACATTTTTCAAGTATCTGTACTTTACTGGAGTCGTTTTATTTTGAGTAACTTTTACTTTTACTTCACTACATTCCAAAGCATAAGATTGTACTTTTTACTTCACTACATTTCATAAAACTTATCGTTACTCCTTATAATATATCACGTGCTCCGAGACGCAGAAGCGGTGTCTGATTCATGAACGAACTGATTCTTTTCAATGAACCTGTTAAATTGGTTCGCAAATCGCACCAAACGATTAATTGACGAATTAGAATGAACCACAGTCTATGGAATGAATCGATTGCAGCTGTTCTCGAGTTGTCAACTCACTGATTCAAATGAACCGTTTAGTGCGAGTCTCCAGTGAACTGAATTCACAAGTACGGTAATAACCGAGATATCTTGTGAGCGCGCGCGCGTCTGATGCTGCTAAAAGTAAGTAACTAATGTCGAATTTTAGGATTAATTATTGTAACTGAAAATCATATTTAGGTCAAAACTGTCAGTTGTTTGTGAACTAAATCTGCTGTAAAGGGTGATCTATTTAAGCCCACTGAAATGATTGAATGTGATACTGAAAATCATATTTATTTAGGTCAAAACTGTCAGTTGTTTGTGAACTAAATCTGCTGTTAAGGTCTATTTAAGCCCACTGAAATGCTTGAATGCAGACACATCAACATCTGTGTCTCTATTTTAGGTAAAAAAAAATAAAAAATCCGAAACATTAAAATAACACAGACTAAATAAAATAATTAATGTTCCTCAACATAGTCCATATCAACAACACAAATATATCTTGACTCCATATAGTGGTTATTTTGGGAAAATCCCAGGTATTTTGAGCAGTAGGATTATAAAAAATATGTGCTAATGTAAAATTTAATTATGTAGCCTATATAAAAAAACTATAAAAAATCTATCAGTACTTTTTTACTTAAGTACATAAAAAATTGAGAACTTTTGTACTTTCACTCGAGTAAAATTGAAAAAGGAGTACTTTTACTTTTACTGGAGTAATATTTTATTATACGTATCTGTACTTTTACTCAAGTACTTGATTTGTGTACTTCGTCCACCACTGCCTGGATGTTGTCATTGCGATCGTAACAACCGTAACATGAGGCTTCTCCCGTTTCACATTGTGATCTGTATTTTTACATATTTATTTTAAAATCTTTTATATATCCCTCCATGGCATATTTAAGTCCCACTTGTGTCCAAAATTTATCAAAAACATCTTAGGACAAGGTTTGCACACTGACAGCTGTCATTGTAAGACAGTAGCAACTTGTTTGGCCGAGTGAACAACAGTAACTAAGGGGGTGGGGCTTACCGATAGGTTAACTAGAATTTGCATTGATCAAGTAGAGTTTTGGGACAGAAGGTAATTTGCATGAAAGACAATGGGAAATGGCACACCCTCTACGGTGAGTAAAATATCTCTAAACTCCTAGGATCTGTATTACCTTTTAGTCTACTTCTTGTAAAATTGAGACCAGTCGCACAGAGACAATTCAAATGATACCAAACATGACTGTAAATATCACTTGCATTCATGTAGAACATTATATTATACTATTGACCATTCTGAGTGAGCTAAGTGCAGGGAGGATGGGTAAGGGGAAGGAAGGGGATGAGAAGGAACTCATGCATAGGTGAGAGAGGGGTTTCTCGCATTTTCTTTCAGTGAGATGTGGAAACAGATGTCTGTATGTTAATACACTTTGTGCATATTGTCCGTCTCAGAAGATCAAAGTGTTTGAGGTTCTGTAAATCTTACAGTTTGTATTCTAAAATATTTGTTTTCCTATATTTTCCTCATTAAAATTGGTAATTAATGATTGGTTTATACAAACACATAAGGCAGAATAGTTTATGTACTGTAATAAATGTTATGTCAGTTAGCACTGCATTAATCATATACTTTATTTATTTATTACCTCACCTGGAAATTACTTTATATTACCTTTTTTTTTTTAACTGCAGCAATAGCGGGACACCTTTTTCCATATTAGGGATTTCCTGCACTTCATAAGTTATTTGGAGTGTCTATTTACACTAAGTGCAAATAGCCCACCTTGTTGGCAGAACCTATTTACACTAACTCCGCCCACTAATATGTGACTGGGCTAGTCAGCACTACAAAAGAAGCTTGTCAAACATCAGTTCCAGTGGCAATAGATGGTAAAGCATGTGCTTTTTGATGCGATCGACCAGGGTTCAAACTCGCCTTTTGACGAACTTTCTTTTTCTCTTTCAAATCTCCTATCACATCGGAAATTCAATAAAAATTGAGGAAATAATCAAAAAGTTGAAAAAGTATCAGATAGGGTTAGGGTTGGTGTAGGGAGGGCTTTATTGTCCCAATAAGGTGTCATTGATTTAATAATTTGAATTAAAATTATAATTTACACTCAATAAGTTATGATTGCGTACTGTTTTATAATGTTCTACAATACTGAGGTGCAGATAATTGTCACTATTTGCAATAAGTAATATAAATAGCAGAAAATCCTGCTATTTTAACATAGTATAAATAGAATCCATTGCTATTTGCACTTAGTGTAAATAGCATCCATCGCTATTTACACTTAGTGTAAATAGCCCCTGCCAGAGATTGTCTTACTATAGGGAGATCTGTATTACTTACTATTGGAGAAAGCATAACGGCTAACTCGGATCAAGTGTGCCTTAATAACCAATCACATTGCAGCCTTGACATCATTGAATCATGTCCCCCACTTCCCCCGAGTATTCTACGCCCATGATTACTTCTATGTTTAAACGGTATCTGTGAGCAGAGAACTTTCTTTCATAACTGCATATGACAGAGCTATTGTCACGGATCCTGTGCCTGCTCTTCCGTTCGCTCACCACCCGATAGCTACATTACGGAGCCAGTTTTCTGCCCTAGTTGCTAGTTCTTAGTCTAGTCTAGTCTAGTCTAGTCTTGTCTTGTAATTGCCTGTTACCTGATTCTTGCCTGTGTATCTTGGATTTACCCTTTGCCTTTCTGTTTTGGACTGTGTTTGCACCTCGCCTGGACTATTGCCCGTGTTATTGGATTTCCCCTCTTGACAAGCCCTCTGGATAACGTTCGCTGTCGACTGACTCACGCCCGTTTTGGATTACTCTTTTGTCTTGCCCTCAATATACCTGTTTGCCATTTTCAGACCCTTGCCTGTTTTATGACCTCGCCTTTGAATAAAGCTTTGCAGATGGATCCGCACGTCTCACGTCTCGTTCGCCCCGTAACTGTTATAAAGTCATTGGTGATTGTTTTGAATCGAGCATCTCTAATGTTTTGTATGTGTATTTACACTAAATCTGTGCAGATTTGGCTTACATGAACTTCATCAAGAAATTAATTAGTAAATAATTAACGAAAAGTAACCCGCCAAATTGGCTAGTGATTTGACAGCGTTACCCGCCACAGCTGATTTTTACCCGCATTTGGCGGGTGTTAATTTCAAACCCTGTATGTAAAGTAATGTTATTTGTATGTAAAGATTCACAACTCTAACTATGCCAATGGTTCAAATCATTCAAGTAAAATCATTAACATGTATAATTGTGACTTTTCAGGACATTTTAGAATGTTAGTAAATTAATCAACAATAAACTTTGTAAGGTTAATTCATACATTTCTTAATTTAAAAGGATGCACAGAACTAATTTAAGCATTTAATTGCAACACATTTACTGTAAGGCTCTAGATTGAAAAGTAAAAGAAAAAAACATTCTCCAAGCACAGATAACTGAAGTGAATGTGATTTGATTTCAGACTCAAGCTAAGCACACAAAGCTTCAGATTAAACAGCAGTTTGAGAAGCTTCATCAGTTTCTCAGAGATGAAGAAGAAGCTACAATCACTGCACTGAGAGAGGAAGAGGAGCAGAAGAAGCAGATGATGAAGGAGGAGCTGGAGGAGATGAACAGACACATCTCAGCTCTTTCACACACAATCAAAGACACGGAGGAGATGATGAAAGCCAGTGATGTCTGCTTTCTAAAGGTCTGATTTCAGATCATTCATTGATTGATTGATGGATGATTGATCGAGTTCTTGATTATCAATGGTGTGTTTGTTCTGCAGGAGTTTCCAGTCTCAATGGAAAGGTGAGTGATCTGCTGGTGTCTCTGGTCTCTCTGTTTCTGATCCAAAGCTACAGCAGTTCTGACTCCTGAGTGTTTTTTTAGAGTCCAGATCTTACAGCCGGATCCTCAGACGCCTTCTGGAGCTTTGATTCATGTGCCATGTTACTTGGGCAACCTGCCGTTCAGAGTCTGGAAGAAGATGCAGGGCATTGTTCAAAACAGTGAGTCTACAGAAAATCTTGCTGTTAAACTTACAATAAAAATGACGGATGGAGGAATATTTACAGATTTTAGCATTACATGCGAATAATCAGATGACCCACTACACCTGCCAAAATAAGTAGTGTACAACAGAGTTTACAGTTCTTCTCAAGCATTTCTGTCATTCCTGTATCTCAAACAGTAGAGCATAGCGGTAGCAGGACCAGGGTCATGGGTTCAAGTCCCAGGGAATGCATGAACTGATCAAATATAAACTTTCAATGTAATATATGTTGTTTTGAATAAAAGCATCTACTGAATTCAGACATTTAAATGGAATAATATGTCCTTTATTTTCCAGGAAATGAACTTTCTGGGATGAAAAATATTTTTTCTTTTTTTCATAAGCGTTGTTACACCTGGCTCAGAGATGTAACATTAAGGGAGACGACACAGCGGAATAAGTTAACATAACAGAATAAATACAATTCTGTTATATAAATAATTCACGATAAATAACAGAATTAAGCAAAATAACAATCAAAATGTCAGTATCAGTAGTGTTAGTCAGTACGAAATGCAAATGAATGGATGCAAAGTGCAAAGTGAAGTGTTGTCAGTGCTAGTGAGTGGATGCGAAACAAGACATAAGTCACAAAATTGGAGCGCGGCTCTGGTAAACTGCCCCAAGCAACAGCTGAGCAGCGGCCCGACAAACTCTCGCACCATGTTTAAATAAGAGCTATGACGGGCATCAGGTGCGTTCACGTCACGCCCCAATCACAAAACCTGCAACAGAGAAAAGAAACCAAAACACCCAAACCAACACAACTCAATCCTAACAGCATTCCTGTCCAAGATGAGCAGCCACAGTAGTTTTCAAAATGTTACAATAACAAAACAACAACATCATACAAATACATACTTGAAAACATTTGAAATTGTAATCTTCCTTTAGCAGCACAAATTAAAGATTTAAAAGTACACATTGACACCAAACTTTGCATCTTCAGTTCATTTTGTAAAGTATTCCAATCACTCGGTGCGGCATACTTAAAAGCGTGTTTCCCTAATTTAGTTCATACAAATGAAACCAAAGAGTATACAAGTTCTGTGAAAGGGTATAAAGAGAAAAGAGCAAAGATATGATGGCAATAGACACAAAATAAATTTATAAATGAACATGTCCCAATGCTTAAGTTAAGCTTAAGTATTGATAATGAGAACCAATGTGCTCTATTATACAACTCATAATGATGAGTTCTGAAATGGTGTGCAATACTGCATCCCAATAGTAAATACAGTAAGCAGTATACAGTGTATACTGTACAGTATTCATTGAGTAGTCAATTAAGTTCCATTGTGAACACAGTCATACGCACAATAGAACTGGTGCAGAAGCACCAGTTAAAAGCAACATTTAAAATAATGAACAAAATAGACATAACCATTGTTATTGGAATGATAAGACTTAATATAAATGTATTTTAATAAATTTTATTAAATATGAGAACAGTTATAATATACAGTATATTTTTTAATAAAACAATGCAGACTTTATATTCTGTTCTCAAAATTTTAGTTTTACCACAATGACAGCATGATGCACAGCAGGAATCATATGAACACTGGTCATCTCAGAAACACATTTCTGAGATGATTTTCATGATTGATAAACACATTTGAGGTCCTCACTATCAGGTTTACATGTATTTATACACACAGATCTTTAGTGATACAATAATTAAAAATAATATGTGTACAGTTTATTACTGATCAATATTTTAAGGTCAGTTTCTTGCTGATTGTTTTCTTTCATCAGCTCCTGTGATTCTGGATCCAAACACTGCTCATCCATGGCACATCCTGTCTGCTGATCTGACCAGTGTGAGAGGCAGCTGGAACTGTCTACCGCTTCCTGATAATCCAGAGAGATTTGACATCTATCCATGTGTTCTGGGTTCAGAAGGTTTTAACTCAGGAACACACTGCTGGGACATGGAGGTTAATGAGTGTCCATACTGGTGTCTTGGAATAACTACTGCATCAAACCAAAGAAAGGGATTTGTTTTCTTTAGGACTGGTGTCTGGAGTGTGCAGTATGGGCTCTTTGAAGCAGCTGGTTTTCCTGTTGAGCAAAGGCTTGAGCGTGTTAGAGTTGATCTGGACTATGACAGAGGAACTGTGTCATTCTCTGATCCTGTAACTAACACACATATACATACATTCACAACCACCTTCACGGACACTGTCTTTCCATTCTTCTGTTGTTATGGAACTTTTCCTCTGAGGATCTTACCATTCAATAGTTTGTAAATGTTACACCTGTAAGTATGTATCTTCCTGTGTTCACTGGAAGTGCAGTCAAAAACTCAAGCGGGTGAGGAATGGGTCAATTGTTACAGTCAGAAATAAGAAATTAAGTAAAAACTAAGAACTGTAATAACCTTGCCCTTGACCATGACCGTGAGTTGTGATTAGTGAACACACACCCAGGCTACGTTCCAGTCCGGTTTTTTATGCCCTTCACTCGCAAACTTCCCTCCGTCTTGTTCATTCAGATGTACTTCATTGATTACATTGCACGAGTGCCCACTACTGGCGGAACCCTTGCAATGGGCTGAACTGGAACGTCCTAAGCCCTTGATCACTTAGATCTGCTATAGAGTTTATCTGCTATAGAGTTGGTTTATTGTTTACATTTTTCCCCTGACAAATTTGTTTGGTGCAGCATTCTATATGTATATAGGTATGTTTGGGCTGTTGCAAATGTTTAAAAAAATTATTTATATATTATAGAGTTGTTTGGGGTGGGGATAAATTAAACGCGATCTGCCATGACGTCATAATCGTGTTGCATTGTGGTCTGTGGAGTGGCCTGAAGTGTGCATATGAAGCAGACTTGCTCCTTCGGTCAAAATCGAGGGGTTGAGGGTCTGTCCATATAAACTTCCCTTGTTCACTTCATGAAGTGGAACGCACTTCAAAATGGCAGCGGGGATTCCCCCGAGGGGAAGTGCTTAGGGAAGTTCGCGAATGCCTGTCTAAAAGTGGAGTGGATCGCAGCCCCAGAGCAGTGGGCAGCCATTTTTGCTGTGGAGCCCAGGGGGTAAGTTAGCAACTGGGGGTTTGGTGCCTTGCTAGAGTACCTCAGTCATGGGTATTGAGGGCTGAAGATCATGCTGTTGAATATCAAGAATACCATGCTGTTATATTTGATTGATTATATGTCATACCAATATTCATTTAGTCCTTTTTTTGTCTTCCAGGTCAACAGGTCATCTAGAAACTAGACGTGCTGCTGTCCTCTTTCTTCCGAGAATGGCACTCAACTGCATCATCGACACAGCTGGAGTAAGCTCTCCAATTCGACAGATCTATAACACCTTCCCGCACATCATACAGATCCGGTTAATGACAGCTGCCTAGTGGTTCCATCACAGAGTAGTACAAATTTGCCTTCCGCAATCTTTAAAGTGAAAGTGACGTGACATTTGGCCAAGTATGGTGACCCATACTCGGAATTAGTGCTCTGCATTTAACCCATCCAAAGTGCACACACACAGCAGTGAACACACAAACACCGTGAACACACACCTGGAGCAGTGTGCAGCCATTTTTTTTTGCTGCGGCGCCCGGGGAGCAGTTGGGGGTTCGGTGCCTTGCTCAAGGGCACCTCAGTCGTGGTATTGAAGGTGGAAGAGAGCGCTGTACATTCACTCCCCCAACCTACAATCCCTGCCGGTACGAGACTCGAACCCACAACCTTTGGGTTACGAGTCCGACTCTCTAACCATTAGGCCACGACTTCCCCTATCTAAAAGTGGAGTGGAACGCAGCCCCAGAGCAGTGGGCAGCCATTTTTGGCAGATCTACTGCAACCAACGCTACCTTCAAGTAAATGCCTGAAGACACACCTCTACCTCAAGCGATTCATGTAGACCACAACCATAATTTTAGGCACTTTGTATAAATATATTCTGTGTGGGGCTCCAAGCTACCAAGGTTCTGGAACCAGAGGTCCACCCGGGTCCGCTTTGACTTGAAAACCTGGGTTCCTCCTCAAAACCTGTACAGTTGCATCAAAATTTGCCCACAGGGGCATCACAACTGTCATAACTCTGCAACCTTTTGATGACAAACTAAAGGGGTCCTATTATGCTCTTTTACAATGTCTTGAATTTGTTTTTGGGGGGGTACTAGAACATGCTCTCATGCTTGGTGGTTTCGAAAAACTCATTATTTTTTACATAATTTACATTATTGCAATACCTTTCTCCCCAGCCTGGCACAAACGGCTCGATTAGTTCCGGGTTTGATGAAGGCCCACCTTCCGAAAAACGAAATGTGATGTGATTGGTTAGCTATCCCAGTGCGTTGTGATTGGCGAACATGCACGGATATTGCAAGACATATTAGAGTGGTAACGTTATTGTTTTTTGTTTTTTTGGGGGCTAAATCACGTTTTAGATAGGATGTCAACAACAAAAAGGGATTTTTTAAAAATGAAATATCTCCCTTTGGAGTGGACTTTGAGATTTGTAAGTTTGAAGATCTTTTTTATGCCCAAACATACACACTACACACTAACTAAAATTCAAAAAGTGAAAAAGCATAATAGGACCCCTTTAAGCATTAATCCTTGTATTGGGTCACTGTTCTCTGTGTACCATTTCATGTTTATGGCAAGTAGAATGAAAAATGAGAGAGAGAACTGAATGGCAGTCACGATGCAATTTATTGTCACGAGGGTTTGTTGTCAATAAACTAATATATGAATGAAATGATGTGATGTGTGGATTACTGAGCTAACAAAGTAGTGCATGATCATGGGTAAACTTTAGTGTCAGAGTTGGTGGTATAATACAACACTACATAATATACCTGAATTTAACATTTGCACTTTAGTTCATAACTCTGGACCCAGCTAATAAGCTGCAGTGGGAATGACTGATGGTTATGAAATGTAGCATATACATACGTGGTAACTACATGAAGCAGAGTACTATATTTGGTAAAAACTTTCCACAAGTTGCTGCTATAATAAGCTAGATAACATTTTTGTATTTTTTTCATAATTTTTAGTAACTCTGAAATTGTGATGCTACAATAAAAAAAAATTAAAAAAACTTTTATCTGAATCCTTCAGTGTCTTCAAATCATATGTCCACATGCTCATCGACACAAAATGTTTTGCATGCCTTTGAGCTCTCTGAAGGAAAACAAAAAAAAACTTTTTAGCAGTTTTCTGATTTGAGCCAGTATATTTTGGAGTGTGGCCTGTAATGACCCTTCGCAAGAAGTTTAATTGACAGGCGATCTGACCAATCATAACACAGAATCTGTGATTTTTCATGAGTCGTGAGTCTTTGTTCAGTCCCAAGGGTGGTGAGTACATGCTTAAAAAGTTCACTCAAAAATGGAGACCCTCTATCTGAGATCAGGTATGTGGGCACACTGTGTTGCACAAAGATCTCGCTAAGCAAATTGCTGGCAGCAACTTGGGTGGCTGCTTCTCTCACCACATTAACTTACACTTCTTGAGTCTTGCTATTCCATCAGACTCCTTTTAATGGCTGTAGGTGCATAGAGTTTAAGGCACTTCATGGGGTAAAGATTACAGGATACTTTGTCATCCACAAAGTATAGGAGGTATGGGACGATTTCCCATCATTACTCTCATCCTGACCCTCCAACATCTGCAAAAGCCTTCCCGTAACTGGATCATTGAGTTGCATTTTCCTGGGGTTATTACTTGTCCCTGGCCTATCGACAATGTCAAAGTCAAAGTCTTGTTATTGGAAACACCACCTAGGCAAAGAGATTTGGGCGAGACTTTACCCATTTCAAACTAATCTCAAACTGCTGTGGTCTGAAAAGATTTTCACATGAAGACCCTTTATATACTATATGGCCTGAAGTGTTCAAGGGCCAGATGATGGTCAAACACTCCTTTTCCAGAGTGGATTATGGTCTTTCTGACTTATTCAGCGCACGACTTTCATAGGCCACCACAACGTCTGTACCATTTTCATCTCTTTGCATGAGGGCAGCACCAAGTCTGACATAGCATGCATCTGCATCGATAAAGAAGGGAAGTGAAAAATCTGTGAATCTCAAAACAGGCGCCGAAGTCAGCTTGTCTTTGAGAAAATCCATGGCAGCCTGACATTCACTCAGCTTTAGCCCCTTTCACACATAAAGTCTTTATTGGTAAATTACCAGTAAATTACTGGTATGATGCTGTGTGTGAACGCAGAATGAAGATTACTGGTATGAACACATATGAGTTCAGAACACACTGATGTAAGACATCTACTTTGGGCCAATCATAACATTCTGATGCAGGTGACACATTAACGCCGCACTGTGTAGTTTATCGGTAAAGTCATTCTGGTAATTTTATGGCAATTTACTGGTTTTACTGTGTGAAAGGGGCTATTGTCATGGATAAACTGTATATAAATCAAATAAGTCCTAGAAAATGTATGATTTGTTTTGCAATAGTTGGGGATTTGAAATCAGTTGCTTCCCTTACTTTGTCCTCATTTGGCAGGATACCTTTCACGGAGACATTGTAACAAAGAAAGGTAAGCTTGCTCCTGCAGAACTGGCATTTTGCAAGCTTAATAGACAGGCCTGCACATTTCAGCCTGAGAAGAACCTCTTTCAGGTGAACGAGGTGCTGCTCAAAAGTATGTGACGCTACCACAATATCGTCTAAGTAGACGGCACATGACTTCTTGAGGAGACCTGTAAAGACAGTGTTCATTAGTCTTTGGAATGTGGCGGGCGCGTTGCAAAATCCAAACTGTAAGACACGAAAATGAAATAACCTGCAGTGGGAATTGAAAGCAGTCTTCTGTTTTGAGTTCTCCACCACTGCCACCTGCCAGTAGCCTCTGGCCAGGTCAGTAGTTAGAAATGAAAGTACATCTACCCAGGAAGTCAAGAGATTCATCAATCCTCAGGAGAGGATATGGGTCTTTGACTGTGAGGTTATTTAGTATGCAATAATCATCACAGAACCTTGGCTCCCTCGATTTTTATGGGACAATTACGACTGGAGCAGCCCAAGGACCAGAAGAAGGTTCAATTATTCCTTCCCTTTAACATGCCCTTGATTTGAAACTCAGTGAGTTCCTTTTTAGCAGGAGAAATGTGGTAAGGGTAAGGTGAACTGGCCTTGCATCCCCTGTATTGATCTTATGTTCCACAAGGGAGGTGCGTCACAAATGTCCGTCAAACAAACCACTGAAGGTCTCGAGCAGCTCAGTCGATTTGCTTTTCTGTTCGTTATTTAGTCTTCTACTTTCTTGGACAGGGTAGAATAATTGACCCCTAAGCACAACAATTCAGGACTAGGTATCATTAAGTCTGCACCCTCTAACCATCCCTAAGCACCACCATCCAAAAGCTTGGCCATAAAGGTTAACCTTTACTCTGAATTCCAATGGAACGTGGAAACAACATTCTCTATATAACACAAGGTACGCTGATCATTTATGGAAGAATCAGGTAAGCAAGGCACATTTACCTTCTGGAGGGATGATTTCCCTGTCGGAAAGTTCTCCCCCTCCCGAAGTTTCCCCTCTGGTTAAAGCCAGTGATTAATTTCCCACCCCAATAGCCTGGTTAGAGCCATCCATCCTTCCTACCTTTGGTCCTCTACTAACATAATCTCCTGGCTCCATTGGAGGCAAAACACAGCTTCACTTTTTGACTACAGTTTGGGCAAGTACGAGTGGTGAAACCAGGCAAAGATCATTTAAAGCAATGAACTTCCCTCGAGGGTGCACTGCTAACCTGTAACTGAAGCGAACACCCAACACTTGGACCAAGGACTGAATGAAGCTCGTGAGCCCACAAAAGCAGGTCCATGACTGACGGTATGGGTGTGCAATAAAAAGAGACTTTATAGTTCTCAAGTACATGCGTCTGTATCACGTCTATTTGCTCTTGCTGGGTGGAGGGGTCTTTAGCTTACATAAATCCCCCAACATGTGAGCAACAAAAGTTGGCAGTGGCTCATCAGGCATTTGCATGCAGTCCAAAATGCCCCTCAGGATATGTTCTTGGTTGTCTGAAGGCAGGAAGACCATCCTAAAAAAAACTCACAGAACTGAGCCCAAGTGGTCACATGAGTGCTAAAGATGGTAAACCATTTTCTTGGCTCTTTTGACAGGAAACATGGGAGCTCAAGGCGTTGAACTGGCCAAAGGAGCTAACTGTGGAGTAACAGGTGCGGTACACTCTTGATGCTATAAGTGGTCAAGCATTTTTATTTTTTTTTGCTAAATAGAGTCATAAAGGCACCTCTACAGCACTGCCACCTCTGCTTGTAACAAGTCTCCAACAGAATGCTGTGACTCCCTCTGTTGTGGAAAAGAGTCATCGACTGTGGGCCAGTCAGTTAGGTCAAACTGCAAATCAGGGTGAGTAGCCATTTTGTACCAAAACATAGTAACGCTTAACCAATGTAAACAATAAATTGGGAAAACAGTAAATTTCCATAAAATGTTGGAGTCAAAGCAGTAATAGCTCAGTAAAATATTACTTATGTAAACTCACAGAATGTTCTCAGATAATTGGCATGAATCCTGATTTTCCCTTTTTAACAGCAACCTGATATATATTTTCCAGTAGTATTACACAGCAATGTGACCTGCATCAAAAAGTCTCAGTTGGTACTTGACTAACTGGGGCCCAGGTCAGGAAGCAGACAGACTGGCTAAACTGACCATCTCCTTGCCGCCTCATGTCATAGAAGTCAGTTAATTCTCAGCACATAGAGACTCCTTCATCTAGATATCATACTATATAGACTGTGTCTCTTTCCAAAACTAGCAAATACAAACAAAACATCCAAACGAATTTAAAGGGTAATAATTTAATTGATGCTCAACAATTAAAAAACAGATATACATTTACATTTAGTCATTTAGCAGACGCTTTTATCCAAAGCGACTTAAAAATTAGGTTATAATACAGATAAACAAATGATAAAGCTTGGCTTAATGAATATTAGATCCCTTTCTATGAAAGCACTTTTTGTAAATGATAGGATCACAGATCATAATCTAGATGTGCTCTGTTTGACAGAAACCTGGCTAAAACCAAATGATTACATTACTTTAAATGAGTCTACCCCCCAAGCTTACTGCTGTAAACTTAAGTCACATCCAGGGCTTAATTTGTGCCAGAACAAGCCTCCAAAATCCAATCTGGCACCTCTACATTTCAAATAACAAACTTGACCGTGCAAAAGACGCAACATGTGAACGGCCCCTTAGGCTGCTCTCACAAGACCGAATGCACGGATCCAATAAACATGCAATTTCTTTCTCAACTGTTTACATTTACTTAAGACAAAACCAATTGTGCTTACGAGGATACTTGCCATGACAGCCATTTTGACATAATTGTGTGTGTTTTGGCCACTTAAGCTCAACAAACTATGAAAAATAACTCAATATGATACTTGCAAGGCAGCTTTATACGCGCACACTTTGGACGTGACTGTGAGCGCACAGAAAAACACATCTGGAGCATGTGAGTATTGAATGGCTTAAAGATGTTTAAAAAGATGTTTACATGATACATTTTTGTGATGATGCAATAATGACCCAATTAGTCAAGTGACAGTTCTGTCAACTGTCCCAAAACACGAGCAAAAGTCTTGGATCAGTGTGCAGCAGCTCGTTGTCATGCAGACGAGATGTGCAAATGTGAAACCACTTTGAGAGAGTGAAAGAGAGAAGACACGTACAGCTGAATCACTCACACGGTTTTCAAATGACTGATTTAATCTGATAGTTTGTGTGGATTTATTTACTCATCTAACCTACTATACTGAATAAATGTTTGCAGGAATTTCCCTCATTATAAACTCGAAAGCTGTGGGAATGAGTAAAACTATGCAATATACACACAATCCCCCACCGAAAATCAGGACCTGATTAAATGTAACTCTATTATACAGAGATTTGTGAAATAAAATTCCATGACTTTTCCAAAACGTTTCCAGGCCTGGAAACTGCAGTTTTAAAATTTCATGACTTTTCCAGGTTATTCGTGACCTTACGAACCATAATAAAAACAACTGATTCACACTGCTAAACACTTAAGCTGATCCACCAATGTGATTGCGCCAAGCTCCGTACCTCTACCTCCTCTAATCACATGCCGAATTCGTTACCCCGCTTTGTTCCAGGACCTCACAATTTACAAATTAAGCACTGTCGGTCTCATTTTGCTCTTGCGGTACTTTGATGGCACATGTGATCGTAAGGCAGCTGCAGTGCCGATCAAAGTCGAACAAGCCTAATGTCTCTTCCGCTGCTTGGTACGCTTTCAATTCATGTTTTTAGTCTTGAGCAAGACTGTACGACATTCACATTACATCATTTGACTGATTTTTACGTAGAAAGGGCGACAACGCACTGCATTAAAATAAATGATCATTCATGTTTTCATAACCGCTGGCCAAATTCAAAAACGAAACTAAAATTAAAACATCTTTGAAAGCAAGGGGGCCCCCTGGTGTTTCGGGGGCCCTATGCAGCTTGCATATTTTGCGTATAGGGAGGATCGGCTCTGCCCATACCATCTAAGCTACTAAAAGAGATGCTTTCAGAAGTCATAGATCTTCTTCTGAATATTATTAATTCAAAACTGTCATTAGGATATGTCCCAAAAACATTCAAACTGGCTGTTATTAAGCCTCTAATTAAAAATAAAAACCATAACTTGATCCTAAAGAATTTGTTAATTACAGACCAATCTCAAACCTCCCCTTTCTGTCAAAGATACTAGAAAAGGCAGTAACCTCACATCTATGTTCCTTCTTGGAGAAAAATGGTATCTTTGACACTATTAACCACAACATTCTTTTGAATAGACTAGAAAATTATGTTGGCATTAGAGGAATTGCATTGGCAAGGTTCAAATCTTACTTAACTGACCATCATCAGTTTGTAGCAGTGAAAGATGAGGTACCATAATGATCACAAGTGCAGTATGGAATACCACAAGGCTCAGTACTAGGACCGCTGCTTTTCACACTTCACATTACGCTTTGGAGATATCATCAGGAAACATAGTGTTAGCTTTCACAGTTATGCTGATATGGTTCCACGGTTTTGCACAGTTATGCTGAGGGGATCTATCAGCTTTATATTTCTTTGCAGCCCAACAAAGCATACCAATTTGCAAAACTAATGGAATGCATAGTTGATATAAAAAATAGGATGACTACTGCTAAATTCTGAAGAAAAATAAATAAATAACCAGAGGTGTTAATTATCAAACCTAAAACCTCCGCATGTAATAACCTAGAACACTGTCTAACATCTGATGGCTGCTCAGTAAATTTTTCGTAATCAGTTAGAAACCTATGTGTGCTATTTGATAGCATATTTCCTTTGAAAGCCACATTTCTAGCATTTGTAAAACCGCATTTTTTCCATCTTAAAAATATATCTAAATTATTACCTATGTGAAAGGCAGACATGTTAATTCATGCGTTAATGCAGAAATGTTAATTCATGACCTCAAGGTTAGATTATTGTAATGCTTTAAAGGGATAGTTCACCCAAAAATTTTAATTCTGTCATTAATTACTCACGCTCATGTCGTTCCAAACCCATAAGACCTCTGTTCATCTTCAGAACAAAAATGAAGATATTTTTTTATGCATTCTGAGAGCTCTCTGACCCTCCCATAGACAGCAATGTAATTAACACGATCAACGTCCAGAAACGTAGCAAGGAGATCAGTAAAATAATCCATGTGACATCAGGGGTTCAACCGTAATTTTACGAAGATACGAGAATACATTTTGTACGCAAAGAAAACAAAAATAACGACTTTATTCAAGAATTTGTCTCCTCCGTGTCACCCTAGCACCATTTTGGAGAATATCCACTGAACGTAAACAGTGTATGCTGTTCTGTGTCAGCTGCACCACGCACATAGACGCTACATTGCTGTCTATGGGAGGGTCAGAGAGCTCTCAGAATGCATAAAAATATCTTAATTTGTGTTTCGAAGATGATCGAAGGTCTTACGGGTTTGGAATGACATGAGGGTGTGTAATTAATGACAGAATTTTCATTTTTGGGTGAAATATCCCTTTAATGGGTGGTTGCTCTGTGTGCTTAATAAACAAACTCCAGCTGGTCCAAAATGCAGCAGCTAGAGTTCTTACTAGAAACATGACCATATTAGTCTGGTTCTGTCAACACTGCACTGGCTCCCCACTGAACATCGTAAACATTTTAAAATCTCCTTCCTTGATACCTCAATACCAATATCTATAATGCTCTTATTGCATTATAGTCCTTCACATCTGCTGCGATCTCAAAACTCTGGCCATTTGATAATACCTATAATATCAAAAACAACAGCAGGTGGTCGATCCTTTTCCTATTTAGCGCCCAAACTCTGCAACAATCTACCTAGCGTTGTTTGGGAGGCAGACACTTGATTTAAACTTGATGTCAGTTTAAATAAAGATTAAAGACCTGATTAAAAGACAAGATTAAAGAGTCTTTAACCTGCCATAAACATAGCACTCTATCATATTTCTATAATTCAAATCTGTTAAAGGATTGTTAGGCTGCATTAATTAGGTCAAGCAGATCCTATCCTGTATCCAGACCAGACAGTGGATCGGCACCTTGAGATGACACCTCTACAGCCCTGAATGTCAGCAGAGACCATGTCAACTAGAGAGGCAGATTCCCTGCAAAGATCTTGTTGGCCATCAGTACAATTCCTCAGCAAAGGCTAGAAGAACCAGACAAGTCCTCCGCTCAATCTGACTTGTATTGCAGCCTGGAATTTATCCACACTCTGCTGGTTTTATCTGGCCAGAGGAGAACTGGCCCTTTAACTGAGTTTGGCCCTGAGTGACTGAGTTTCTACCAAGGTTTTTTCTCCATTTGTGTCACCGATGGAGTTTCGGTGCGCTCACATCACAAAAGCATGCCCTCCTGACATGAGGGTGAGTAATATTAATTACTCACCCTCATGTCATTCTAAACCCGTAAGACCTCCATTCATCTTCGGAACACAGATTAAGATATTTTTGATGAATTCTGAGAGCTCTCAGACCCTCCCGTAGACAGCAATGTAATTACCATGATCAAGGCACAGAAACGTAGCAAGGAGATCGGTAAAATAATCCATGTGACATCAGGGGTTCAAACGTAATTTTACAAAGCTACAAGAATACTTTTTGTATGCAAAGAAAACAAAAATAACGACTTTATTCAACAGTTAGTCTCCTCCACGTCACCCTGGTGCCATTTTGGAGAATATCCACTGAACATAAACAGTGTATGCTGTTCTGTGTCAGCTGCGTCACACGGATACGTTGTCACATGGATTATTTTCTTATATTATATATATATTATTTTCTTAGATTATATATTCTCCTTGCTACGTTTCTGGACCTTGATCGTGTTAATTACATTACTGTCTATGGGAGGGTCAGAGAGCTATCAGAATTCATCAAAAATATCTTAATTTGTGTTCCGAAGATGAACGAAGGTCTTACGGGTTTGGAACGACATGAGGCTGAGTAATTAATGACAGAATTTTCATTTTTGGGTGAACTATCCCTTTAAGACGCAGTGGATTACATTTGAAAAAAAAATATCTTAATTTGTGTTCCGAAGATGAACGAAGGTCTTACGGGTTTGGAACGACATGAGGCTGAGTAATTAATGACAGAATTTTCATTTTTGGGTGAACTATCCCTTTAAGACGCAGTGGATTACATTTGTTTCTGAAGGGAATGTTCCCCCCGATCTGCCTAAATGCATCTATGTTCGCGCCAATCATTCGTGATTCAGCTTCACCTACAGAAGAAGTGAGTATAAGGTTCTTTTATGAATACTTGCAAATCGCCTTTTCTAATAACGTGCTAGTTAGCAAGTTCCGTGGCTAAAGTAAACAGTCTCATGAGAACGGCTCGTCACCCAACGGAATGGAGGGCCGGGGTGAGCAGAGCTCATTAGCATTTAAAGGAACATGCACTAAAATGGGTAGCTGTTTTGGAGCTCTGGTAAAAAGGGTGTTGTTTTACACTACCATTGAGAAAAAGAAAAAAAAAAAGGACTTTTCATTAAGACCCTAAAGAATCATATCAACTTGTGAAAAATGGGCATCCGGTGACCCCTATAACAATCAGGACTGGATGGGCAGGTGAAGTCATAAAACATTTGTCAAAACAAAAGGAGAAATAAAGCACCTTCATTTCATTTGATTCAGAAGCATTTTTCACACTTAACTTAGATGTTTATTTTATGTTCAGGAGATTGAAAATTGCAAGCAACATGGCTGAGTTTGTGTGGGACCTCATAGTAGTGAAGTGACCTTTCAACCAAATACACACATTTATCAAAGAAAGTATTCAAAGATTTACATTCTGTTCAGTTAAGCCCCTGTAAACGTGAAGAAATAATAAAATGTAATTAATTTAAGTTTTTTCGGTAACGCTTTAGATTGCAGCCCGCAATTTACAGCGTAAGTAAACGGAAATAACAGCATAACTTTTTTGTCATTATAGATTTATAGAATAAACTGTATTATAGCAATTTGACAGGATTTTATCATCTTTGATTTACTGTTTTGATCCACAGTCCTCAAGCACCATTTCGACTGTTCAGTTCTGGGCTTTACCGCTCATCAGTCGTCGCTCAACGTTGTGAGAAAAACACAATCCAGTCAAGTTTCAAAAATCTCTCTCCTTTTCGCTTTGATTAGTTTTCTTCTATTTTCCACACATATTCCTGTCATGAGCACCACAAACACGATAGACTCGTCTCAAGCGAGTCCTCCACATTCCTAACCCAGTACCGTTGGGTTACTTATTACTATTATCAACCCAAATTGGGTCAAATCAAGCCAGCTTCCTTATCCAACAGTCTCAACCGAGCTTTTGGATTGAAACAATAACCCAGTGTTTTTTTTATATGTGTACTATTAAAAGGTACACACTGTATGCATTTGCTAAATCGCTTGCAAATATAAAACCGCTGTTTAGCATAGTAGGTCATACATTCCACGTAATATTACAATAGGTAGCCCCTTAGTTTCAAAATACTTACAGTATAGATAATTTGTAATTTTCCAGGTTGTTACCCCCTTATTCCCCAAACTTCACATTTTATTCTATTATTATTTTATTCACATTTTATAGTGTACTGTATAGGTGCAGTACAGTTACAAAAAAAAGTTGTGCTGTAAATTGTGGGCTCTAATCTAAAGCGTTACCGGTTTGTTCTTCTTTTTTTTTTTTGCAAAGCATAAGTTTCATTGTCAACTAGTGCTGTGCAATTTATTAACACACTTACAGGACAAATATAAAACCACTGCATATACAAGTCCTGATTTAAGCAAGAGTTCAGGGAACACAATCTCAAACATGTTGAACAGTTGTTTGCATAGAATAGTTCACTTAATCTGTCCACAGTCTGAGATGGTGATAGTTTTCGTGGGTTTCCCATCTTTAGCGCCCAGCTCTCCGATTCTCCTCACCACATCCATGCCCTCTTTGATGAAGCCGAAGGCCACATGCTTGAAGTCCAACTGCTCTGCTTTCTTGAGGGTGATGAAGAACTGTGAGTTGTTGGTATCTCTGCCACGGTTGGCCATGGACAGCAGCCCCGGCCCTGTGTGCCTCACCTCGAAGCACTCGTCTTCAAACATCTTTTCATAGATGGATTTTCCCCCCGTCCCATCCTGGTTGGTGATATCACCACCCTGAGTGACAGCAGGACAAAACACTTATTTAAATAGCCCAAAAAACCAAAGCTAGAAGCAGAAACTCTCCAGATAATTCAGACCGTCACCATGAACATCTCTGTTTATATATGTTTAATTCATGATGTTCAATATTGACCCGTCTTGCTCCAGACGTTCAGCAGATCTAGATTCTTTGATTACTCTTTGTTAATATTTAGAATAATATTTTTTTATATGTTCTGTTTTTATTTTACATTTTTTAGACATTTTGTTGTGTTTTTGTCATTTTTATTTTTACATCATTTTTATTTGTTTATTTATAACTTTAAGTCTATTTAGTTTTAGTTATTTTAGTTCTTCAGATTATATGGAATTGGTGCCCTGGAAGAATTTAGATATATATATATTTAAACATATATTTTATAGCAGTTAATGTTTATTTTATTTTATACAACAGTTACTTCTGGTGCTGAAATCTGATTAGCTGAGAGGTCTTTCCAGCTATGCGTTAAGACCCGCTCACACCGAGAACAATAACGATAACTGTAACAATAAAGTTCTAAAAATCGTTCTAAATGTAAGAGAGTAGTCATGTTTACACCACAACTATAACTATACAGAGGGATAAAATCATTGGGATCACTTTCAGAACGATTTTTCCACCTGATGAACACTATAAAACATCGACAACTAATCAGAACTCATTATTAATTTGTATATTGTAATCTTAATTAATTTGTAATCTTAATTTGCATATTGAAAACAAGCTCATGTTTATTCTAAAAATCTCAACACCTTGGATAAGGCAGCCTATGTAAAACTGTTTGTGGAGCAGGTAAAATGCTTATAATTTATGTTTTTGTTGTTTTAAAGAAAAAATAAGTTAAAGAGTAAAATGTGAGGTTTCTCATTTCATAAAACTTTTTTTTTTTTTTTATGAGCATGTAGTACATGTTAATAGATAACATTTTATGTTGTAGGCCTAAGTCACCCATCCAAGATT
>NW_015648735.1:6891-41514 GCF_001515625.1 Sinocyclocheilus rhinocerous | reverse complement strand
AAAAATAAGTTAAAGAGTAAAATGGGGGGTTTCTCATTTCATAAAACTTTTTTTTTTTTTTTATGAGCATGTAGTACATGTTAATAGATAACATGTTATGTTGTAGGCCTAAGTCACCCAACCAAGATTTTTTGTTTAAAACCCGGCCATCATTTTAATTAATATTTTAATGTTTAAGTTATGAATGCTATATCAGATGCAGGTAATCACACTTGCTCAGTCCATCTCTATCTCATTATACTCTACTACACATAATACAGTGAGCTTTTAATACAATGATAAACAAGCTTTCAATGAAGCAACTCAACGTTCCTTCGTTACTATTCTAAAGTGACGTTTTCGAATTAGAGTCTTCGTCTCAAACTGTCAAACTGAGATTTGAATCTGTGGTGGAAGGAAATAGATCTTCACACAAAAGGTGGTTGTTTCTTATTTATTTACACACTTGTTCCGTCACTAAATATAGCTAACGAAATATATATTGTGTGTTTGATTGGTCCAGACGCTACACTGTTGTGTAAAAGCAATATCACACAAGTAGCCATGCAATATTGTGATTTCGGATTAAAATGGCAGAGAACACTTTATGTTATGTTTTAACTTTAATTGTTTTCACTGCGGATTATCAGTGCTATTATCAATACTGTTATTATCAATATGTATGATCGTCAAACCCTGCTAGACATGGGAACAACCACTGGAACTTGGGAAAGTAAACCACAGTTTAGTGACCCATTGTTCACAGATGTGGTTCAGGTAAACAATAGTGTGGCCCCACTCACTTGGACCAATCGCCCACGCAAGCATTGCCAGAAAAGAGGCAGGCCAGCCAGCATGTTGTTCAAATCACATTGACAGATGCAGACCAATGCCGATGGTCACCAGATTACAATACGTCAATTCTCAGACCTTCCAAGACCCGGCAAACAGCGATTTAACATGTTCCATTGGTGAAAACAAGTGTCAAACAATCCCAACAGACGCCAACAGGGTTAACACACTGATCAGAAAAAATGATCTGTCAGTGCAGTGTGAATTGGCCTCTACTGCCAGTGATTTGTTGTTTTGCACCACATCCAGTGTTGGGTTCTGTTGTCTTTAGCTTCGTTGCGCTGCTCACATCATGTTGCAGACACAGCGAAAGCATAAAAATTGCAGGTGTTTTTACTGCAAGTTTTTCATTATAAAAAAAAAAATAAGTTTAAACATTTTAAAAATAGATTTTGACCAAAAATGTTTGAGAACCATTGTGTTAAATGAGCAAAATATGCAGAAAACTCTGCAGCTAAATGAGGCTATGTTCACACTTGGCGTCTTTTTTGAAGCTGCCAGTGTCTGTTTTACATTACAATTCTATGGAGTAAACTGTGTTATCAAAAAAGTCCTGAGCGCTTTTTAAAACGCCAACGCCGGTGTCTTTTTCTGCAGCTCAGAGCGTCTTTTCAAGCTGAAAAAAGTTCCAACTTTTCTAAAAAAAAAAAAAATACAAATAAAAAAAAAGCCCCTACGTCAAGCGCTTTTTGACAGCTGACCAATGACAAGCGAGTAGCAAGTCAGTGAAGTGAAGTGACATGTGGCTCTGCATTTAACCCATCCAAGAGCACACACATAGTAGTGAACACACACACACCGTGAACACACACCCGGAGCAGTGGGTAGCCATATTGCTACGGCACCCGGGGAGCAGTAGGGGGTTCGGTGCCTTGCTCTCAGTCGTGGTATTGAGGGTGGAGGAGAGCGCTGTACATTCACTCCCCCCACCGGACCTGAGACTCGAACCCGCAACCTTTGGGCTACAAGTCCGACTCTCTAACCATTAGGCCACGACTGCCGAAGTCGTTTCCCTAACAACAAAAACAACAAGAAAAAAATGGAGAAGATAGCCGGTGGATACATCGTACTAGTTTCGGAGCACAAAGAGTTGTATGATATGAGCACAAAACTCTATCTCGTCTAAAATATACACCTTTTTCTTCAACACGGATGTAAGCCTATGGGCGAGACTTCCGGGTCATTATAGCTAAATAATGAGAAGAATAACAACGTGCGGTAAACGTTTGCACTACAAACCAGTGTGTTCATAATTAAGATAATACATTAAAATAATATGGTAAGACACCAATTTTTTATATCAAGCAGCAAAACAAACTGTTTTGTACAGCTAAAAATAGCTGGACGCGGATAAAACCGGAAGCTAGACCCATAGAATTTACAAATGGCTGCGCCCATTTTTACGGCAAGAAAAAGCTGGATACCGCAAACGGTGCATCATCCAACCGGAGCTCCTGGACTAAATTGCTGTAAGCACCATACTGTTTCCTTCCCCGTATATCCCCGTATAATGTCGCGCACCCACAAACGTCATTGTGAACCGACATTCTCCTCCCCGTTAACTTCAAAAGCCAACGCAAGAGCCAATTTCTCGACATTTCTGCAGCACACACTAGGCTACTGTTGCAGCTGTTGTTATAGCCCTCGGCTGCTATTTGTAACCAAAACACTGCCAGCTTTTTATTTTACTAAAGAAGCTCTCTTGTCAACTTTTTCTTGTCAAAAAAGACGCCAAGTGTGAACATGCCCTAACTTGCCCATTATTGACAGATGTGCATTATTTGTTGATTTTATAGAGAACAATTGCAATAATGATTGTTTTGACAATGAGCATCTAATTCAATTTCTGATGCATGCTGTGTTTTCATAATAACATAATAACAGTGGGTTCTCACCTGACACATGAAGCCCGGGATGATCCTGTGGAAGACAGACTGGAGGTAACCGAAGCCCTTCTCTCTCGTACACAGAGCCCGGAAGTTCTCCGCCGTTTTGGGGACAATGTGAGCGAAGAGCTCCATGATGATTCTCCCAGCATCCTCACCATCTATGGTGATGTTGAAGAACACCACAGGGTTGGACTCTTTTGAAAGTGCCTCGGCGGCAGATGTCTGAGCAGCGTCAGTCTGTGACATGCGGCTCTGGCAGTCAGTGAACGCTCGTCTGAAGGACTCGGCCAGCTCTGGAGTCTTGAACTTGGCCGCCAACTGCTCGACTTTCCCGTCTCCCTCTGTATGTGTGAACAAACATGCAGATGTGAAGGCACCAGCAGGAGAGATATGTGTATGAGGTGAGGAGCGAGGCCTGTACCGGAGTAGTCGGTGGCAGTCCACACCAGCGCGTTAGCCGAGATGTTCATGGGCTTGAGCTCGATGCTCTTGCTGATGGTGTGGTTGGCGCAGACATTTAGCACCTGCTCGCGTCTCATCACCACACGGTAGTGCTTTTTCACGGGGTGGTAGAGGATCTTGATGTCTCCCACGCCACGCTCCTTCCACTGACTGAGCTCACGATCCCAACGGTACAGTTTGGCTCTTTCTTTGAACAGGATCTCTTCGTCCTCCTCACCGGACCTCACCTCCACCTGCAGGAGAAACATCAGCACATGTCACACTTCTCTAGAGACGTGAAGATCAGAGCTAACAGCATTACAGCAAACGCTCACCTCAGGCAGAGACACGATCGGCTCAAAGTGGATCTCGTCATTATCACCATCAATGCCCTCCTCTTTTTCTTCACTTTGTGTCGCTGCACATCCAAAAACTTTGGCTCCGGCGTTTGACCATGTAAAATTAGCATCTGTAGAAAAAGAAAAAGAAAGAGCTGAAAACATCACACTGCCAACATTAATACTGACAGCAGCAGTATGCTAACATATACTAGCACTTTTATAATACTAATTCATAATAATACTTCCAGTGAAGTCAGACACATGCAAAAAAAACTAACATTATGAATAGCTTATAAAACAAGATGTTTGAAAAGTTTGAGCTTGTTCACAGACTTTAGACAACAGGCCCTAGCAGTAGCAAAACATAGCCTGTCAGGAGATACATTATTATAAATTGCAAGAAATGTACAGTCTTCAGGTCATAAAAATCGAATGAAGAAATGTGTAGGTCTTTAAAAACAACCAAAAAAGACCTTATGATCTGCTTAAGGACATCATTTTCCAAAGTTCCAAAACAAAATTAGATTAGATTAGAATACAAATAACATTGACCTGTGTGTTTTAGGCAGCATTAATTGCATTTACTGTATGCTTTAAAAACACTATTTATTGTCAGAAGACAATTATTAGGCACTGACCTTTATTGGCAAATGCAAATTCCTCTGTACTCTTGACTATGTCTGCAAATGAAAACAAACTTGCAGATGCAAATCCCAAAGAAACACCTGCTGGAGCAGAGCAAACACACGTCACAAACTACACAAAAACAACATTCAGCTGGCAAATTATTTCTCTCAGACCCTGACCCTCACTCATCATGCTTTTTATCCTGTCATTGTACTTTTTATCCTGTCCTGTCTGAATAGGGCCAACAGAAGAATACACACACACACCCACCCACACACACACACACATATATATATATATATATATATATATATATATATTACTGCTCTCATAGAACTTTGCCTTGTCATAAGAATAAAATAAAATAAAGTTTAGCACAGCAAAAATAGGCGTAGCACAACCCTTTTAAGTAATTTGCATGCAATGTTCTGGTTGCCATGACAACCTCACATGTTTGCTGCCGATCTATGTAATCATAGCAAAGTCACTTTAATATGGAGTGAGGTTTGGCCCCCGGAGCTCCAAAGTCAAGCTACTCCTGTGCTTGAATGTTTAAGCTGGCAAGACTGAAAAACGTGCAAATGCTAAACCCGACCGGGCCAGTATAGTTCAGTCGACCGTCCCAGCCATGGCCAGACCTCACTGTCGAGCCCTGAGACCTGAACCAGTCTCAGTAATGCATTTCACAAGAGCAACCTACCATGATCAGATGCTCCATCAGCTCCATCCACATCCGGCTTTCCCTTCAGATTCCTCACTGCGCTTTCAGAACCTTCATCTGTGCAACAGAGTGAAAATACACTGGTGTATATCTGAGGTGAATCATTTCACATAACGACACAGACCGTCTTATTTAGTTAGAAGCTGTGGATGCTAGGCATGGCAATCAAAAGCATATGCAAATGAGCGTGAGCTTTCAGGAGTTTAAGTGCACTAAATGACTGGAGAAATCTTGCATATGATTGACAGTTCACCAGAACATCCAGATAAGACATTGTTATCACAGCCCGGCTTGAATTTATGGATTTGTGTTCATAAATAAAGACAAGTCCCACCCTATAGTTTTTCACATTCTTAAAGCTGTTTCGCTCAGAAATATGTCAGAATACAGAAATCAATCAGCCATAACTACTGTAACAGGACACTATTTACAGTAAGAGTGGTGAAATCAAAAATCAAAATGGCAAGATGTCGTAGAGGGTTGCTTTTGTTACGTTTAAATTGATGTTGCTTTTTCTAGCTGTTAAGGTTCAAACAAGCCTAAGACATTGGCTTAATAACAAAGGGAATGGCAAAACTAAAGGATTTAGGCTTACCAGTATCGTGACCGCAAGCATCTACAGACTGATCTGAGGAACTTGGGGCTGCCTCTTTTTCTTCCTCTTTGTGAACTTCAGCAACATTTTTGAGGAGGTCTGATGTAGATCCATTTTGTGACTGTTTGTCTGATGTTTTTGCCTCAGATTTTGCAGTAGCAGCGCTGAATACACCAACGGACACTGGCATGGAAAATGAAACATTTGAACTGCTTGATGACTTTTCAGCCTCAGTTGTAGAGGACTCAATCTTGAAGCCTTCTGAGGATGCTTTATCAGTTCTTGTACTGAACTGAAAAGCATTGCCTGGATTGGCTTTAAATGCTGTCGCAGCAGGTTGGCTGGCAGAACTACTAAAACCGGAGGTAAAAGAGGAACTTGACGGAGCAGCAGAGGTCTTGTTTTTCATACTTGGTTTTGCCGTCTGACACAAAGTGCTGTGGCTAGATGTAGCCTTATTTCCTCCTAGGCAAGTGTCGCCATCCAACTGTCCATCTTTTTTAGCCAAAAATAACCCTCCTTGCAGCGTTGCATGACTTTTTTCAGTGCTGCAGGGGGCCGTGTCACATGGGACCGCTGGAGCTGCTGACACTTTCTTATGTTGTGGTGCATCAGCCTGAATTGTTTTCTTCTCAGCCTGAGCTCCAGAGCCAGCAGATGACACCACAGCATCCTTCAATCCAAACCCAAAAGAACCTGGTTTTTGAGATCCAGATGTGAAGCCCTTCAAGCTGACATCAGTGCTGGCGGTGTTCTTAGCAGAATCTCCAGACAGTCCAATAGAAAACAATTTGGCTGGAGGAGCCACTGGAGCAGAGCCTTTGAGTTCCTCTACAGCTTTCAGCTTTGCTGTAGAAGGAGTTATGAGATCAGTAGTTTTGGATGAAATCTGAGGATATGCTGGAGACTGGTTGTAGCACACAGAGGGACCTGTAGTAGAAGCAACTGAGACAAATAAAAGGAATGGTTTTAAACGGGTCTTAATTATTGTATACAAATATGGTTCTCTTTTTTTGGCAACAGTCATTCTCCATTCTCCAGGTTTTATGAAGGTCAATCTAAATCCTTTTTATGACCTTGTCAAAACCAATTAAAAAAGAGAGAGAGAGAGAGAGAGAGAAATAAACTGACACATATCTTCCTAACTGGACACAATATGTCAATATGCTCTCAGTATGTTCAAATGTATAACAAAAAATACATTTTTAGGGCTTTATGAAATAAATTTTTTTTTCTCTTAATTGAATTCATAAAACAACTTTTGGATGTTTATTAACTCATTTACAATAATAGGGCACTAAGAATTTTTTGTTGTTGTTGTTTATTTGTCTCCCCAGATATTTGCATTGTATATTGTAACTTTTCTGGTAATCAAATGAAGGCATAAATCATTAATTTAATTGATCTTTTAACCAAAAGAAAATTAAACGAATCCTTTTTTCTTTTTTTTCTTTCTTTCTTTTTTTTTTTTCGGTAAATAAATTGCTGCACAACACAGGTCTACTGTTATAATTAAAACATGGAAGAAAATTGTGTGATTATTCCTTAAAAATGAAATTGTAATAATAATTTTACAGTAGAATTAAATTCAACAACGTCGTTTGCACTGCGCTCTTCCGTTACTTGATCTTTTTATTTTGGTGCGACAATCTGTTAAGTTACTTAGTATAGTTACTTTATATAGTATAAATTGTTGTACATATGGAGTTGCATTCACATTCGAATAAAAAAAAAAACTTCTCAATTTCACATTTCTAAAAAACTTATTATTGTTTATGACGTTATGATTGAATTTTCCATTGTTATACAATTTGAAGTTAATGGGTGGAGTAGATATGGATGATTGTCTATTTAAACTGTTGGTTTGTATAATAGTGATACATATGTGATCCTAGATAATTCTTGTTTTAGTCACGGATACATTATGTGGTGTACTAGTGGATGTGACGTTTTGTGTTGGATATATACATGAAAATTGTCCAGTATTTAAATGGAAATGATTTAATGAGGCTAATTGAACATATGCTAATGAACGATGACATCAAGATAATTAGTGATTTAAAAGTGGGTGGAGGGATTGAATTGCTTTGCACACTGAGGAAGGCTACATTCATTACTGATGGGAAAAGACACAAACGTTTCGGCTCAAAGCCTTCCTCAGTGACACTGAGGAAGGCTTTGAGCCAAAACGTTTGTGTCTTTTCCCATCAACGATGAATGTAAAATAAAAGGAAAAAAGAAGACTGTTCTCATGAGTGCGGATCATAATGTCCTATAGTAGTATTAAATAAAATAATAATAGTAGTATTACTTGTAATAATAGTAGCATAATTACTTTATTACCTAAGTACATCTGAGACTTATATTAAATCTTGTAAAAGGGGGTATAATAGGTGCCCTTTAAACATATGTGGCACAGACCGATAGAACCATAAATAAAATCTCTAATGTATTTGTAAATATGTCATTTATTATATCATACTAGGGTTGTGACGGTGAGGACATTTTCCCACCGGTTAATCGACGTGTGACAACACCGGTAATACCGGTATCACCGGGGGGGGGGGGATTTGGAGTTTTCTATAGTTTCCTCGCTTTTTTTCGCTTTTGAATAGCTTGTAGGCTAAATGCCCGTGCGCATTTACTTTCACTTTCGAATTGACGGCAAAACAGAATCAGTTGCTTGTATGGACAACAATAAAACAGCACAACGACAAACACACTTATATTAAACATCAGTGGATGTTATAACAGTTATGTTCTGATTTGTTTTTGTTTTCAAGGACTTTTAATTTGCTAACATTTGTTTCCTCTGTTCCTGTTTTATCTTTAGCTGCTGACGATTGATTAATAATCTCACACCTGTTTGCCATCAAGTTTATCACAGTGTAGCCTATTTAAGTTCCTCATGTTGCAGTTCTTTGTCCGGTATTGTTTGTGCTTTATGGATATGTAGTTTGCTCTTTCCATCACCATGTTGGGTTTATTAAAGACTGTTTGTTGGAATTCTTCTACATTGTGCGCTTTATCTACAGCAACACTGTTACAGTTGCATTACAGTAACACATTATGTTTATAGGCGATTAACTACTACTGGAACATTATGAGCACAGTTTCACTACCTTGTTTTTAGATCTAAAGAACATTCCTAACCAAACTTTACTAAAACTTCAACAACAACAAAAACTAGTAAAAATGCATGTGGCTGTTTCAAAGCCGATTATTTTTCAACAGTGCTCCTTTGTGTTGGAAAAGATTAATTTTTAAAGAAATGCAATAATTAATGCACATAATTAATAATAGTTACAGTAAGTCATGCCCTAAAAAAAACCTGTTTCTTAGGTATTGTCTCTATCTGCGTGTTCATATAGTGAAATAGCAGAAGCCAGTATTTCATGGACTAAGGATCAGTTCAGCTGTACAGTGTGTCTGGATCTACTGAAGGATCCAGTGACAATTCCCTGTGGACACAGTTACTGTGAGAGCTGCATCTCAGGTTTCTGGGATGAGGAGGATTGAAAGGGACTCTACAGCTGCCCTCAGTGCAGAAAAACCTTCAGTCCAAGACCAGTTTTATATAAGAATGTGGTGTTAGCTGAAATGGTGGAGAAACTGAGGAAGGCGAGACTCCAAGCTGCTCCTGTTCCTCCTTGCCAAACAGGCGCTTTTGCATCTAGTTTCGAAACTAAATCATCTGCGATCGTCTTGTCTGTCTCACCTCACCTCACTCTTCTTGTCTGTCTCACCTCACTCTTCTTGTCTGTCTCACCTCACTCTTCTTGTCTGTCTCACCTCACTCTTCTTGTCTGTCTCACCTCACTCTTCTTGTCTGTCTCACCTCACTCTTCTTGTCTGTCTCACCTCACTCTTCTTGTCAGTCAGCTCGACTCACTCTCCTCACTGGATAAATGAAATCTGATCTGTGATGCGACTGTCCTTCGGCACGCTGCATTGAGCAGCCGCGTTCAGTTTTTAATTGTAGTGTCTGTTCTTTTACTGAACTAAATGATTTTTATTACTATAAAAAAATCTAAACGACGGTGGGGTTCGGTGCCGCGGTGGGCAAGTGACGTAACCGGTGTTGCGACTTAACAACGGTATCACCATCAACACCGTCTATCGCGGTATCATACATGTAAACACTGTGTAAATTGTTTATTCACATATATCCTAAAACATGATTGTATACAAGTAAATATAAAAGATATACATGTTAAAAATGTATAAGAATAAAAACTTATAGGAAATGTATAAGAAAACTGTATAATAAATACAAATGTATTATGTTAAGACATTCATTTTTAACATGCTATGAGATGATTGAGGACTCTGAGAGCAGATGAATCTGCAGGACTTTACCTCTGTCTGAGATCTTCTTGAGCTCCTCTCGGCAGAAATCCTCCAGTTTGTCTCTCAGCTGATGGACAGATTCTCTCAGAGCATCAGAAGGGACGAGAGAACTGAAGGGATCGTCATTTACGTCTGTAGATTCAGGAGGTGCTGAGAGAGACTGGAAACTCTACAGAAATAAAAAATGATCAGCTCCACACTTCACCCAATAACCTGCACCAACATCAGATTTGATTTGACTTGACCGTATTTCACCTCAATCCAGCACTTTCACTGCATCAGCTTCATTCTTCTCATATTCATTAAATCACATTAGAGCTACAGGCTCTAGTATTTGCCGCTTACACTATATGTGAGCTTTCTAGACAATCGTTTGGATGATGAAACATCTGCTAAGAATATAAATGTCCATCTAACAGCTCAAGCACATCAATGGCGTCTCACTGAAGAGTTGAGTTGATTTGCTCAGCAAAAGTAGCTCAAAGGCTATGAGCGTACAGACCATTATTTATAACTTTGGAGATGTTAGTGACACTGAAAATTCACAATGACCCAGTCAGCATTTGTTTGGTTTCAAATCAGAAAGAAATATTAGTTAAAAAGGTGAAATGTTAGTGAAGTTTTGTCACATTCTGCTCTCATGAAAGTTTCTCTGTGAGTCTCTGTCACAGCAGGATCTGCTCAAGTCCACTCTGATCCTGTTCTTCTAGATCTGTGTTACCTGCAGGAACTGGATGTGATCCTGTGTGTGTGAAAGCTGCTCCAGCTCAGCGTCTCTCCTCCTCAGATCATTGATCTCCTGCTCCAGTCGCTCCAGTCGTCCTTCAGCTCGACTCACTGCAGTCTTCTCCTGATCTCTGATCAGCCGTATCAGCTCAGAGCGGCTTCTCTCAATGGAGCGGATGAGCTCAGTAAAGATCCTCTCACTGTCCTCCACTGCTGTCTGTGCAGAGCGCTGTTAGGACACACAGTGATTCAGGCTTCAGTGAGTCTGAACTGAGACGGAGACAAACTTCTCTTCTTCTCCAGACTCACCTTATGAGACTCCACAGCCTCTCTCAGCTGCTGAAGATCTTTCTCTCTCTGCTGGATTCTCTGCTGGAACGTCTTCTGCGTCTCCTTCAGCTGGTGCTGGAGAAACGGATGATCGTAAATGTCACAGAAAGCTTCTATGAACAATTGAAGTAGGGTGAGGCAGTTTATCTGAACTGATAACCAGTGGCTGTAGGTTCAAACTCCAGTAGGGATGATCGGTTACAATCATCATACACGAATTAACATGGAGCACAAGGACTGTTTCACACTGCAAACATAAGTATTATAAAAGTGAAACTGACACAGACGTAGAACTTCACACTGACAGTGTTCCTGCTGTTTAACAGACATGCAGCTCTATTAGGTGGCCTTAACTACTATGTACTTACATTCAAATTAATCATTTGATACAATGCACTTACTGCGTACATACATGTTTTTTACATTGTACTTGTATTTAAAAAATACTGGCATGTAATTAGTTTCTGTAATAACATTTATAGTTACACTGTTCACCCATCCCTTACACCTTAACCTAACCTCAAACCTACCCGTACCACCAAAACTTTACCCGTATCCCACCTCAATAGCAGCAGAAGTGTTTTGCAATACAATACGAACACAATAAGTACATTGTACTTATTTTTTGACTTAAGTACATAGTAGTTAAGCCCACTTTATATAAAGAGGGACCCAGAAAATAAACTGAATTGAATCTATAAATAGATGAAATCTGGATTCAGCCAGATATGGAAAGTCACCCATCACAGCATTTAACTTGCATTTCGACTGATAGAAGTATATATGTTGTCAAACAATGGTTGAATATTTCACTCCATTATTTTATGTTGTTTAATCAAGGCCAATTTTATGAAAGATTATATTGCCAAAGGTTTACAATGCATTTTCAGATGTTGCAGTGAAACTCTTCTTGCTCCTCTTATTTTTGCTGACATGTGCAGTGTGAATGCTGTAAACTGTTAATATGGGTGCCAATATAAACAAGCCAAAGTTTTAACTAGTTCTAAATACCTGTGTCTCTGTCATCTGTGCCGCAGCTGATACAGTGCCGTGGTTTTTATGTTCATCCATCGCACACAGCACACATATACATTTCTGGTCAGTGCGACAGAAAACATCAAGAAGCTTCTCATGTTTCTGGCAGATCATCTCCTGCAGTCGTCCAGTGGCTTCAGTCACTTTGTGTTTCTTTCCTCTAAAGAAACTCTCATGTTGTTCAAGGTGATTCAGACAGTAACTTTTTAACTTTCCGTATTTGATTATTCTTTCTTACCAGGTTCTTAAAAATTCCAGCCACAATCGATCACAACAATGTATATACAAATACAGATGATTAAGCATATAAATCATCAGTTTGTTCATTTACACGCACACAGACATTATTTCATACACGACATGCTCTTGCATGTCATAAGATGAATAAATAAATAGGTACCTAAAATAAAAAAGGAATATGTTATGAAAGTCATGCGAGTTTGAAACAACATGAGGATAAGTAAATGATGAATGTTAATTTCTGGGTGAACTACTTCTTTGTTCATACCTGTTTCTCAGTCCTCTGTGCTGCAGCTGATACAGTGTGGTGGTTTTTATGTTCATCTATTGCACACAGCACGCATATATATTTGTGGTCAGTGAGACAGAAAACCTCAAGGAGCTTGTCATGTTTCTGGCAGATCATCTCCTGCAGTCGTCCAGTGACTTCAGTCACTTTGTGTGATTTACGTGAATGAAATTCCTCATGATGATCAAAATGAGTTTGACAGTAAGACTCTTGACACACCAGACAGGACTTGACAGCTTTGTATTTTCTTCCAGTACAGACGTCACACTGCACATCTCCAGCTCCAGCATAACAGTCAGCAGAGAGTTTGGTCTTCTTCAGTTTCTCCACCACTTCAGCCAGCACGGTGATTTTAGCTAAAGCAGGTCTTGGACTGAAGGTCTGTCTGCACTGAGGGCAGCTGTAGACTCTCTTCTGATCCTCCTGATCCCAGCAGTCTGTAATACAGCTCTTACAGAAACTGTGTCCACAGGGAATGGCCACTGGATCCTGCAGGAGATCCTGACATGCTGGACACGTGAACTCAGCCTGAGAAATTCTGGCTTCTGCCATTTTACTGTATGAATACAGAGACACAAACACACAACAGCTCAACTGCACTTCAGTTTCTTTTTCTCTGAACTCAGGCGATTCCTGTTTCCTGCTTCTGTGTTTGAGTGACGTGTGTAAAACAGGTTTGTCTACGAGTATGTAAAGCAGGTTCCTCATTCCTACTCGACACACCTAGCTGTTATTAAAGTAAATACAAAGACCTTGGCTTGTTGATTCAGGTGTCTTTCATTAAAGATCAAACTAAACTCTGTGGGAAAGTGACTCTCCTGGACTAGAATGGAGAACACTGATAATTTAATGTTTACTAAATGTCAGTCTCAGACAAACAATCCAAGATTATAAGTTACAAAGAAGCAGGACCACAGCCTAAAAAACTGCATTAAAAACTGCATCCTAATTATTAGACTTTTTTGTAGGACTGAAAACTGTGTCCAGATTTACAGTTTCTTCATTATCACACTTATGGATCTGTTTTCTAAAGGGTAATGCAATGTTGTAATTAATGCTGTTTCACTAGTTCACACTGTATATGAAGCGTTTATTTGCAAAAACAGATAATTCCGTTTTTTAACTCATGTTTTTTTATTGTTATCATGTTTTTATTGTGTTTTGTGTTAGTTAGCTGTATTTTTTATTTATTTTTTACCTAATCAAAATAACCCAATTGCAGTTTGATTGAGATTAATTGGAATGCACAATGAAAAAACAAGATTTTCGAAAGCTGTTAAAAATGGAGTTATCTGTTTTTGCAAACGAACACTTCATATGAATAGCTATTTGCAGAGGTGGGGTAGTCAAGTCAAGTCAACTTTAGTTATATAGCACTTTTTCCAGTACAATATTGTGTCAAAGCAGCTTTACAGTATTAAACAGGAAAATAGTGTGTCGAAGGAAAACTCCATCATTCTCCTCTGGCCAGATGTTGTGTGTATGTGCAGTGCTGTGTATTTCTCTCTGTCTTTGCTTTTCTTGTCACTTTCACTCCCTTAGATACCGGTCATTGCCAGTCCCAGTCCCAGTCCCTCCTACTTGGCCCACGGTAAGTTCCTTGCCATCCTTCCTCCACTTAGGATGATCCTGTAGACTTGTGAGATAATGACGGATGAAGGCAGTCCAGAAATTATCAGCCAACACTTGGCTATGTCTCCATCTGCATCTTCCGAGCAAGTTGTTAGAGTCATATAGAACTTGAGGTAGGGAGGCATCACGTAGACCCATGAGGAGTAGGTTGGGAGTCACTGGGTCCAAGTCTGCAACATCGGAGGATATGTAGCCGAGTGGCTTGGAATTCAGAATGCCTTCAACCTCCACTAACAGGGTTTGCAATACTGGCTCTGGCACTGACTGCTCTCGCAGGATGACACGTAGGGCTGACTTTAAAGATTTCACCTCACGCTCCCAGGTTCCCCTGAAATGAGGAGCACTTGGTGGGTTAAAGCGAAATTTAATCTTTTGCTCTGCAAGCAGCTCCTGAAGCCTTGGTGCCATGGCATTGAAAGTCTCTCGTAATTCTCGATCCCCTCCAACGAAATTATTGCCATTATCACAAAGCAGTTCTATGGGCTTGCCTCGTCGAGCGATGAAGCGACGCAGAGAAAGCAGAAATGCATCAGTGTCTAGATGCTCCAACAGAACTAGATGCACGCACCGGGTTATCATACATTTATAGAGGATTCCCCACCTCTTCTCTTGGCGACGACCGACTTTAACTGCAAAGGGGCCAAAGCAATCTACCCCTGTAGAGTAGAACGGTAGTTTGTAAAGTTGCAGTCTACTGGATGGAATATCAGTCATTTATGGGGTTTGAGGTTTGGCATGCCAGAACTGACAGTCTTTACAAGTGTGCTGGTGTTTCCGAATTGCTTCTCTACCTCTTAGTACCCAATACTGGCGGCGAAGTTAAGCTAGGACCCTTTCTGAGCCAGGGTGAAGGAATCGTTGATCTGTCTCCTTAATTAGCAGATTGGTGACAGGGTGGCCAGGATCTAACACTATTGGATGGATAGCCTCCAAGTCTAAGTTGTCCGCCCGACGTAATCGTCCACCCACCCTGATGAGGCCTGTGGCTTCATCATACTCAGGGGCAAGAGAGTTCAAACGACTGTCAGTAGGAATAGATTGTCCTGTCTTTAAAGCCTTGACTTTGAATGGGAATGAGTCGCTTTGAGCCTGCGCCAGAAGGAGTTTCTCAGCTTCAATATAATCAGCTGCATTACCAGAGGAGTCACTGTCGGCAGCAGCCGCCCCGTTGAGGGCCCTAACAGTGGCCTGGACAAGTTCTTGCCATGTGGGTAACTGACTTGGGTCGGGGAGTGAAGGACTGAGCACTGCAATAGTACTAATGAAGGCAGCTTTCCTTAATTCACTGATTTCGGGCTCTACCTCAAACATGCATGTGGATGGCTATTGGTCAGCTGGTTTAAGGAGGAAAGCTGGTCCTGAACTCCACTGGTGAGGGCCTACTAGCTCTGTTAATGTCAGACCTCTTGTGGTGTGGTCAGCAGGGTTGTGAGCCGAATCAACATACCTCCATTCAGCCAAATCGGTGAGAGTCTGTATTTCTGCTACACGTGTTCCAACAAATACCTTGTAGCGGCAAGACTCAGCAGTCAACCAGAAGAGCACAGTTGTTGAGTCAGACCAGAGGGTGACTGAATCAATAGGAAGAGTCAACTCAGTCTGTATCACTTTGGCGAACTGTGCACCGGTTAGAGCTGCACTTAGCTCCAAACGAGGCATGGACAGGCATTTTCTTGGAGCCACTCTAGATCTGGCCAAGACAAAGGCAACCTATAGACATGTCCTTGATCATCGGAAGTACGTAAATAGGCCACCAAACCATACACTCTTTCCGATGCGTCACAAAAGATGTGAAGCTCTCGGGTGGCAGAAGGATTGTCAGCCCAGTCTGGCGTGTAGAGTCGAGGAAATTGCAACTGAAGTAGATTTGGTATTTCTCTTACGCAGGTTAACCACTTATCTTGCAGAAGTGCAGGCTCAATCAGATCGTCCCAGCCCAGGTTCCGCTTCCAGAGGTCTTGAATGAGAACTTTAGCCCTTGTAGTGAATGGGATAATAAATCCCAAAGGATCATACTGGCTGGCCAAGGTCTTGTACATGTTCCTCATAGTAGGCTCCAGTGACTCTGTAGAACGTAAATTGTAACTCAGGGTGTCATGGAGGCAATTCCACTGCAGGCCGAGAGTGGGTTCTTGCAGGTTCATGCTAGCTTTGGTCAACCATCGTTCACTGTTGGTGGACAGGGCCTCAGCAGGAAGATGCCGGATCACAGATGGTACATTACATGCCCATTGTTATATGTCGAAGCATCCCTCAGCCAGCAACTGAGCAGTCCATCCACCACATCCTAAGCTTCATCTGTGGTTGGTGTGCTGTGAAGACAGTTATCGACATAGAAGGATTCTCCACTATGTTGACTAATTCAGGCATGTCACATTTGTGTCCTTGGGGCGTGGTGTTGGAGGGCAAAGATGACGCAACATGGACTACATGTGGTCCCGAACGGAAGCACCTGTCATTCATATACAGTATATCAGGCTCTTTGTCCCTGCACATGTCCCTCCACAGGAACCGCATCACTGGCTTGTCTTTGGGCAGCAGGCGTACCTGGTGGAACATGCCTTTTATGTCCCCGCTGATAGCAACAGCGTGCTGGCGGAATCTCAGGAGGACACCCAGTAAGGATGGTCCCAAAGTTGGTCCAGGCAGCAGTTGACTATTCAAAGACTGTCCTTGATGTTGGAAGGAACAGTTAAAGACTATCCTGTCTTTACCGTTATGATGTACTACGTGATGCAGAATGAACCAAGACTCTGCACTCTTGTCGGCTTCCTCTGGAGTTATCTTGGCGACATAACCAGCTACCTTTAACTTCTGGATCTCAGTGCAGTATGCATTAGCCCTTTCCGGATCCCGTGCCAGCCTACGCTCAGTGCTGCGTAAACTAGAAAGAACATCATCCCTTTATGCGTGGAGCAAACACACAGGTGTCAGTCTCAGCAGGGGTGTAGCGTAAAATTGAACACCATCCACATTCACTCTGATGGTGGCATTCTGAAGCATGGTGTAAGCTTCTTTGTCTTGCTTGGACCTGGTGACCATTTTCTCATTGTATGGGAGGGTGTCAACTTGCCAGAGTCTTTCTACATGGTGGATAAGGTCATCACAGGCTGGAACTGTCATGATGTGAAGACACTGCTGCTTACCTCTTGAGGGCTGCATAGGACTCATCGGGCCCTGGAGACACCATCCAAGTTGTGTGCAGACAGCAATGGGTCCCCCTACTGGGCCTTTGCATATGGGCTGGATTGGTGTCAGGAGGTGGGGATTATCAGATCCGATAAGGAGCAGTGGCTTCACCCTGTCCATAGGAGGCAGTGACAGATCCTTCAGGTGTCGATAGGCATTCTGGAGTGCAGTAATTGGGTAGTTGTGCTCTGCCAGACACAAACCGGTTGCAGTGAATGCGTTGCATATAGCGAACTTCACCATGGGCTTAGATACTGAGGACACCTCGAAAGATATTGATGACCCTTCAAGTTCAGTGTAACACTGTTGAATTGTCTGCGGGGGAAGCAATTCAGGCGTACCAGTTAACTTGAGCTGCTGTACTACTGGCTGAAGCACTATTGTTCTCTCTGACCCGTCATCGAGGACTGCATGGGTTTCCATAGTGCGGCGACCATGGTGGAGAAGAACCTTAACCACTTTCAACATGACCTCTGGTGAATGGTTAGGTCTGTCAAGGTAAATCCTGGTAGACGGCATGCTCACCATGAGTGCAGCCTTGGAGGTGTCGTTAATGGAGTCATATAGAACTGTGAGATGAAGTTCTCTACAGACCTTTCATGGGCGCTTGAGGTTGCAGGACTCTACTGCATGTGTCCTACCACATCTCCAGCAAATGTTTCCCTCTTTAATCCAAGTGACAATTTGAGCAGTGGTCAACTTCTGGAATTGGTCACAAGAGATGAGGTAATGGTCCCTGTTGTCACAATGGGGACAGTATGGCTTTAGCTTTGGACTGGGTTTCGGGGCTGCAGATCTAGAGAGACGTGTACCTCTCTCATTGGCCAGGAGAACCGGTGTAGCCCCTCCTTTGGACGAGTAGATGTCGTAGCCTTACCATGGGACTTGGATGAGTCACTCTGGAACAGGGTTGCAGCTCGGTTGGAGATGTGTTTTTCTTGAGACTTGGTCTCTAACCAGGAGGCCAGATCAGGAAGTGTGTAGGTCTTGTCGGTACCCGTCTGGAGAATACCCCTGTTTAGGCAGTATTCAACGAATCCATCATGATAGGCAGATGGCAGCTTACTTAGAAGACGATCCACATGAGAGCTACACATGAGCTCGTAACCATTCTGGCCCTCAAGAGTCCTTAGCATGCCCACCAATGATTGAACAGATAAGGCAAAGGAGTCGAAAGCATTCGCATCACCCATTCTGATTGGTGGGGTGCTAATGATGGTTCCCAATTCTGACTGAACAAGCTGTCGTGGCTGGCCATACTTGTCTTGAAGAGCCTGCAGTGCCGCTTTAGCCAGCTGCTGAGCACTGGGAAGTTTCAAATGGCTTAACAAGACATGCTACTTGTACTGCTCGCTGAGATGGCTGTGATTAGTCAACAAATTGTCCAATGCCAATTTTAGCAAGACAAAGTCACTCTCATTACCACTTTCAAACACTGGTAACTTAGGTTGTGGAATGCCGTAGGCTGATGCAAACAGTAGTACCAGGGTGTGCTGGGTGACCGTCAGGCAGAAAGGGAGGTGGTTGCGCACGGCTAGGGCCAGTAGGTTGCAAGACTGATGCCTGGTGGCTGGTAACTAGAGGCTGCAGCAGACGTGTGTGTGTTGTCACTGGAGGAATCGCTGTTTGCAGTACCGCATATGGCATTGTAGGCAGCTGTAGTGTTGCTGTGGTAGGCTGCTGTAGCACAGACGGCATGCTTGTACTCAGGGGGAGTGCAGCAGTGGACATGACTGAGGCTCCTGAGTGAGGTTGGGGTACCACATTCGATGCAGATAACAGTGCAAACTGGCACAGTTATAGGGGTAGTCTGAGATACCTTAGAGACTGGTGATGAGACTGCTTGTGGCAACAGGTGGTGCGCTGCGGTAAATGGTGCACTTCCGTCAACTGCAGTGGTCTGAATGATGGCTGAGACACTCAAGAGTCATCAAAAATACTCTGTTCTGCTGGACGAGTCTGTATTGTTGACGTCACAGCTGGTGACTGAGTAGAGGGCTGCTGGAAAGAGGATTATAGATGAGGTGGACTCATGGCTGGACTAACATGTACGAGCTGAGGTGGAGATAAATGGCTGTCTGGTGAGCTTGCAGGCACAGGAGTCGAACCAGAGTCTTTAATAAGCATAGAGGATACAAGCTTCGCTACCTCAAGCTCTGTCTCTGCTTGTTACAGCTTGCCCTGTCTTTCTAGCTGCTTGGATAAGGGTTCCTTTGCTCTGAGAGCTTCCTCTTGAATGCACTGGGCTTCTTTAGCTTGTGCCTGTAGCCGCTGGTGTTCTACATCAGCCAGTGAGTCCTCCGCGACCTGCTGGCGAAGACTGTCCAACTGCCTTTGTTTAATCTTCTCCTCCAAAATAGCAGTCTGGACGCTAGAGAGTTCTGGTGGAAGATAAACGCCTGTGGAAGTGACTGTACAAAATGCCCGGATATTCTTGAATGTCCCGGATAATCCCAACCAATCAGAGTGCCACATCATCCCGTGCTTATGAAGAAGAAGTGAAGAAAAGCTGTGTCACGCGTGCGAGAGTGGAAAGTCCGCCAGCTTCGGTCTAATACTTATCCATCCACGCTGGATTGCCATTAAGTTGTTGTTTATATGCAGTTACTGTGTGCGTGCATATGAAAGAAGTGAGTATTGACTATATATTTCTGTTGTAATTAAGAAATCGTCCGTTTGTTTTCCAGTTCATTAGAGCTGTTGATTAGCAACATCCTGACTTTATTAATCTTTCTATTTAGTGTATATCTTAGAATTCCTATGTTCTGCTGCAATACGAGATGTTTATATATATTGCACAACATGTTATTGCTGTATGTACACGCTATTTGGAGACGATTATTATCATGCGATGATCAGCCATTTGTCACATGCTTATGTTAGCTAATGCACATTGAGCGGCATTCACGTGCTATTAGCACCCTCTTTTGGACATTCAAAGAATTAATACCCAGACCTGTTCAGAATACTTAATTAATGTCATTACTTATGTTCATTTGATTACTGTTTAACTATTTAAAATGGATTGTTATATTTGTGTAACACCTGTATGTATATATCAGTAAATAAATGTCTCTTGTTCAATTCTTGCAGAACCACACATGTATACTCCAAGTTCTTCAGTAAACTTAAAGGAACCTAGACATTGCTTGGTGCCCCTTCAATTAAATGTGCGAATAAATATGAATAATCTACGAAATTTTTAGTGAATGAGACCCAACGTCTAGGTGCCCTGAACCTATTTCTTTACTTTTAGCAAATTCTTAAAAACCTGTAATTTGTTGGTAATAAATTGTTTTTGTTTGTTTGCACTAAAGCTTATTGTGATTTATGTTTCATCCAAGAACGCACTATTGTAGCTTATATCAATGCCCTGCTGCTACATCAATAAAGTAGCGTTCCTACTGAAAAACTGGATAGTTTAAAAACTAGTGACGCTAAATGCAGTGAAACTAACAGCTTCACTAGACTTGTAGTGACCCACCTTTCCAACACTAAAGATCAGACATCAGCACTGACTAAATGTGCTGACTTTCCATCTGTAGTAAAATATTTATTTTTAATATTTTTAATATACACTTTTTTTGTTTATATTTCAATTTAGATGTTTATCATTTTTACCACTGTAACATTATAAGAAAATATCAGTGTTGAAATTTTAATGTCATTTTATTCACTACTGTAAACATTTTCCAGCATTTGTTATTGTAGACGAGTATTTACAAAGATCATGTCTGTTTTGGACAAAATGAGTTTTGGAGTTTTTCACTGTTTATTCCCCCTCATACAGGCATGATTTCTGGGTTTGATTTACAACATTTCTTTACGATGAAGAGAAGAACAAATCAACAGAAGATGTAATTTTAAGTCATTATATTTATATTCAGTTCAACAGAAAATCATATTTTTGTTTTAAGTACAGCACTTAAACTGCAAACCAATAACCAAAGACACAAGATTTATATATAAAAATATAAAATGAGAGTCCTCATGTAGTCCAGCAGAGTTGAGCAGGTCTTGTCCTCAGTGCTTTCAGCTCTTCTGTGTGGCGCTGGCGTGGTGTTGTGTCTCGGCTGTCTCTGGCTGCGTTGTCTTCACAGTTTGACAGTCAGTGGGCAGCATCCTCTCAGCTGCTTCAGATGGCTGATTTACTGGTTCCTGTATGTAGAGCTTTCCATCAGCCATGGAGCAGGTCAGCACCTCAGGATTCACTCCTTGAGGCAGATCAAACACCCGTCTGAACTCTTGGCTTCTGTAAGAGTACGAGCCCTTCCATCCTCCTGCTTCTTCTCGCTCTTTCCGCTGACATGCAGCTTCCTGCGCACCTGTCTGACTGACAGTTCTTCTGGGGAAAAGTCTTTTGTGTCCATCGTCAAAGCAAAGCCGCTTCCCTCTTTCTCCATTGTGCAGGCGACTGGGTAGATCTCCTGCGAGGGAGGCATCTGCTGGATCTCCTCAAAGATCTGGTGCTGAAGTTTCTCCAGCTGCTCCAGGCTGCTCTTCAGCTCCTGCAGTTCCTCTCCGTGTCTGTAAAGAGATGTGATCTCCGGCCAGAGGCTGCGCACTGGCCAGTCCATTCCCATGAATGAGCTGAGGGAAGGCTGGAATCCATGCAGGCTCAACATTTTCAGTGGCTTTTGTGGTCTAGTTTTGCTCCTCAGTCGAGTTGTCTCTCTGGTGGCGTCGTAAGGCTTTTAGATTTGACTCCAGTTCTGTGAGTCTCTTAGCTTTATACTGTGTGTTCAGCAGCACCAGCAAGTTCATGAACTTTCCAGGTAGTTCTGGATCCATCCATTGGGGGACAGCATAGAGAGAATTGATGACGCCTCACCAGTCACACTCTTATTTTAGAAGATGACCAATGAACATCTATTAAACAGATTTATTTATTGATCTAAAATGTTGCAATATTGACGTGCTTAACATAAGGAAAAAAACACATCATCGTCATACCATTCATTAAACAATAGAGTTGATCTGGCCCCATGACGCACCTAAACTCATCCACCAGTTTTCAGTCGAGCCAGTAACATAGCCTTCAACAAAACTTACAAATCTGCTATTCAACCTCCCAACTTTGAAATACGTCAGTTGTGAAGGATGGATAATTGTGACTTAGATTACTTATCAATGTCTGAGGCGAAATTAAACCCTTCGTTCAGATCAGATATAACACAGTACACAGCAACAGTGGAAAGCAGTGTCAAAACTTCAACACTACATCTACAAACCAGCGACGGAGGTGCGTCTTGTAATGTATAAAAATCCATGTCTTTTTATAGCACTACAAATACATGCTAAATTGTGACTAATGTACTGTATATATTCATATCAGTTCCCGCAGGTATACCTCGTGTATAGTTCATCATTAGCTATGAATAGCGTTGGGCTTGTTACTCAAAAAATTTAATTTCTTAGCTACTCGTTACTAGTAATTTTAGGCTTATTACTTTACTTATTACTTTCTGACAACAGTAATTAGTTACACTACTGGTTACATTACTTTTATCTTACATCCCATGCAAGTTGTAACTGCGTATTTTCCCCACACAATTCTTCTAAAATGTTACTAACAATATATTTCTGCCTCATCATTTGACCACAATCCACAATGGATCGCAGTCAGAAGTTATTACAAACACTCAATAGTGACTAATAGTGCACTGTAAAAAAAAACTGTGACATTTACGGTAAAATACCGGCAGCTGTGGTTGCCAGAACTTCACTGTTAAATATATAATAGCAACATTTTAGGTTTTACGGACTTAACTTAAATTCACAATAAAAAAACATATTTCATTAACCGATGTAATGTTAATAAACCAGCATATTGAAGTATTTTTGAAGTAGTTTTGAAACATTGTAATACTGATAACCACCAAAAACAGGTGGTGATGAGAAAGTCACATGATGAATCAAAGCTCATCACAAACAGCTCTTCCACAAGCTGAGAAGGGATATACTAATATACAGGTGCATATAAATAAATTAGAATGTCGTGTAAAAGTTCATTTATTTCAGTAATTCAACTCAAATTGTGAAACTCGTGTATTAAATCAATTCAATGCACACAGACTGAAGTAGTTTAAGTCTTTGGTTCTTTTAATTGTGATGAGTCAATTTACGGTTTTTCACTGTAAATTATACAATGACTTTTTCTTTTTCACTTCCAAAAACCGTAATTTTAACAGTATTTTACTGTAAAATTACATTAAATGTAATTACAGTTATTCACCGTATATAGTATGGAAACTTACTGATAACCAATTAACAGGTTTTTACTGTTAAAATCACAAAATGTACACAAAATGTAAAAGAGTTTTATCAGTCCCGTTTATTGTCATGTGTAGCTTGAAGATAATTGTAGCTATAATTCCTCTGTTACCCATATACGATTAATTTTCATGACGTATTTTATCAAAAGAAATCACGTAAGTTTTAAAAAGAATTTTAATTCTAGTAATGCAATTTATATCAGGATCAGAGGGATGTTGGTGGCCAAGTCATAATGCCAGAGTAAGGTAATGCCACAACTTAAACGTCGGTGTTCAGATCATGTTTTCTCCTGACAAAATCAATGTAATTACAATATTTCTATTCGTTGAATGTAAGCTTTTCCATACTCCAAGCTTGCCTGCTGCACTGGGACTTCATGTGTTCATGAGGCGTGAACATTATTAAAATAAATCTAGGAATTATTGCATTGTTGGATTTCAAATAAGTAGGTGTTTAGGCATCAAAAGTAACTAAGTAACAAGCTGTTTTATGGATGGTAACTGTAATATTATTATTGAAACCTTATTAGTAATTAGTTACTGCAAAAAGTAATATTATTACTGTAGCTAGTTACTAGTAACTAGTTACCCAACACATGTTATTTGACAACCAAAGTGTCACAGCAAAATTTGAACAGTATTTTGTTTCGTTGTTTCTCTTTAAAATAAATGCCAAGTGCTTTGATATTTTGTTTCTAATGCAATGATATTAAAACATTTTCTTGCTTGTTTAACTGTATTTTTTTATGTACGTAGATAGATATTAGCAATAGAATATTGATGTTTTTACATATCATATTCTCCCAGTTATTTGGTGATGGATCAAGACCTATTAAACTAGAAGATGGCTTAAATAAAGTAGAGATTGAGGTTGTGTCTGAAGATGGCTCATCAAAGGTGTACTGCATTGCGGTGAGCAAACTGTCCGCCAGTGATCTGACCACAGAGGGAGGACATGACCTTCACCCTGGCTTCTCTCCAGCAACCTACGACTGCTCATGTGAGTCATTTCAGACCTACAGTCTGCGAGGATTGTCGTTCTCATGGCTGTTCAGTCGAAGTCAATGCGTTTCTGTGACTTAGGCTCTGCACATTTTGACTGCTGTGAGGTGAGAGTCCATCCTCAGACAGCAGACAGGAGCATGCAGACTGCTGTGAATGACGCTGCTTGCTCTGAACCCGTCATGTTAAATGCGGGACAAACAGTAATTATTATAAAGGTGACGTCGGCAGATGGCGCAAACACTCAAGTAAGAACTAAAACCTGCCACTGCTGTAGTAAAATAGACAACTCCCCACAACAACCACAGTGCTACCATGTTTTTTCTTTCTTTCTACTTTAAAGTGTTGTGTTTAATTTAATGTTACTTGCCTTTTCTTCATAATTATTTGTGAAATTTACTAGCAGTGCCTGCGTGAAAACTGTCAAAGTGTGTACAGTAGTATGTCCATGATATTTTGGGGTTATATTCTTCCACTATTGAATTAGCTTCTGATTAAGCACAGCAATACGTTTTCTAATGGTTCAGCAGTGCTGGGTAGATTACTTACAAATTGTAGTCTATTACTGATTCCAAATTACATGATAAAAATGATTGTTAGTAATATCCATTAAACATTGCATTACATCAAGTTTCCCAAACTGGGGTTCATGATTTTGATGAAAAGCTATTAATTAAGTCATAAAAATGTAAAATTAAAATAAATAATAAAAAAAAAGATGAAACATTTTATTGGTTTTCCTGCATGTCATGTGACCATTAACCAAAGTCAGAGAATGTGTTACTTAATTTATTAAAACATTTATTTTAAATTCAATAATATAGTTCAAGTGAATATATTAGGTGAAACAGGTTCGGCTGACAAAGAAAGTTTGGGAATCCTTGCATTACATGTAAATAAGAAATAATTTGTGCATTTAATGTGTTTGAAAGACAAAAGCTTTTCTAAAGACACAGTAATACATGGTTAAATAACCTACTGAGTGATCATTCAAATAAAAATGAATCAGTATTAATCAGTATTCGTGTAATTATAGCCAGCTGACGACAAGTCTTTGTGTGAATGTCCACAAAACGGAAAGGACCTTTATTTTTGTCAAAATCAATAAATTATGCATAATTTATTGCTATTGTGTGACTAATATGTAATCAATAAGAAAGCAACTGCAGTGTGATTAAAATTACTTTAAAATATAATACAATCTAATCACAAAGTAATTCATTTTTGGACTCTTATTAAGTAATCCAGTTTACACAATCTGTTATTACCCAGCACTGTGGTTTAGACTATACAATAAATAGATCTAGATCCTGCTTATATTTTCTTCAGAAACCCTTATGACAACTCCATGTAATTCCCCACATTTTAAGATGGTTCTGTTAGTATTTAGTAAACATGATGGCTACATTTAATACATGTATGCTATTTTTCGACATCATCATCACTTAGATTTAGCTGACAGTTTCCATTCATTGAAGTAATGGCAAGAAAAAACAAAAAAACAAAGCTGACACAAATTCTGAGAAAATTAAAAAAAAAACATTTTAATAGGTTTACACTATAAATGTTACTAGAGAGCCAGTTCCTCTAGCTGTGGCGTTCTGTGATGTGAAAGACCAGATGGAGTTTAAGTGAAATTAACCCGTGTCAATACATCAGAGGTGACAGAAACGTTTCTGTGGTCAAAACCCTTCATTCATTCTGACATTCCCATTAGTGTGTGTGTGTCATGTTTGTATGCAGTGAACCAAAGACAATATTTTCAGCTCCATATATTGACATGCTGATGCGGAGGTTTACTGAGCGTCCCTTGAGAGAGGGCTGGAAAGTTCTGGAGTCAGAGCTCGACCAGAGAATGTCTAACGCTCTTGTCAAATGCTTCTTCTCATATCGTGGTATGAATATCACTATAGCCAGAAATAAACATTTGTTAACAACACCTCAGCAATCGCATAGCTTTCAAAACTCTCTTCAGTTGCACCTAAATAACATTCAGACCTAAAGTCTTTCATTTCTTTGGCTTGATTAAAGGTGGGGTAAGTGATTTCTGGTAGCCAATGTTGACATTTGAAATCACCAAAACAAACACGCCCCTACCCCAAAAGGGTCTCGCCCCTATTTTGATAGCTCCGCCCCACACACGTACGCAACCCAGGCAACGATTAGTTCTGTGAAGCAAAACCAATGTCTATCTTTCTGTCGCTCGGCTCGGCTAATGTCCGTCCAGTGCACTGAACTCTCTCTCCTCCACATCATGAGTAGACACGCCCCTTACTGCTGATTGGCTACAAGTTTGTTTTGCTAGTCGGCCCGAATCAGTTTTCTAAAGCGTTTTTGAAAAATCGCTTACCCCACCTTTAACTCTTTCCCCGCTAAACACAGAATGTCATGTTTTCACTGTTATACTCTCGGGGGCACTATTTTGCATCTCCCGATTAAAAAAAACAGACGAAGAAGACACAGAAATGAGCAATCACATATGTAAGCAGATGCATATGAAAAATAATGCAGCAATCAACAATAAACAGCATATAAATGAAAACTGCATAATGCTACGGAGTGAATACAAGCTTTGGGAGGGCTGATGGAAGTGATCTATGGCATACTGAATATAATCCAGATGTAGTATTTGATAAAAATGCGACTTTCTCAGCTTTTTGCTCAAAATGTTGCTTTTTTATGAAAAAAAGAATGCTTGAAGCTAGATCCAAACTGTACGCTAATTGTCAATCATCTTTGACGATAGTGGTCCTGACAGAAATTTATTTTTCGTTTAAAAGTAGAGGCTCTTTCTTTAATTTGATGTATTGCATGTTCAGCTGTGCACACAAAATATTCTGGGGGCCATGAAATTTTAGTGCAAATTATCAAAAATGCTGGCGGTGGCTGGCAATTTTTTTTCAAAAATGCTGGCGGGGAAAGAGTTAAATTGACTTTATTTTTGTTATTTGAAAGGTGAAATTTGGATTTAAAAGAATTATTGTTCAAAAAACTGTATTAGGATTATTTCTGCATGTGGGTTTTTAATAGGATGCAGGAAGCAGACGAGATATGCAGAGATTGGAGCACATGCAAAAGAGTGCCATTACAAACCGTCATCAGATCTAGATTCTGTGGTCAGTCTGACAGGTTCACTGCATCCGAATTTCTCTTCAGGGATGTTTGTTTCTGTCTGGTTTCACACACTGGTAGATTGCTTAGTAAACAGTTCTACTCTTTGTCCACTCTGCTCTTAAATCATTTGTATCACTGCAGGAATTTACAGGAGCAAGCTGGTACAGAAAGCATTTTGCATCCTCAAGTAACATGGAAATAATGTCTGATCGCACACTTGAGGTATGGACACTGTGTTCTGGATGTGTGCGGTAACAGAATATATAAAACTGCACCTGGTTCTTAGATTCGTAACTGGGAGAAAAGTCTGCAGACGGCATTTGGAGAGCATGATGCAGCTAGTCTGTTTATTGATTGTATTAAGCTGCCATGACAATCTAATTTCCCATCGGGGATCAATAAAGTACATCTAATCTAATATAATATAATCTAATCTAATTAAATTACTGTTTAATAGCATCTTTTTACTAAGATGCCAGATGCCTCTGTTGAATGGATTTTTGAAATCAATTTCTGGGAATAAATATACCGATTCAACATAACAGTAAAATTTGTGCCATAATTTTTTTAACATTTAAGAAGCTTAAACTGTTATCGAACATTAAAAAAATATTATAACTATTAATTTAAGTGAACTTAAAATAATCCTCACTAATGTAATTTCATTATAAAGTAAATGTAATTTAGCTTTTCCTTTAATTTAGTGTGTTGTATATATGGTAAAGTGATGCTTCTGTATCTGTCAGTACTAGCTCTCTCTGATCGAGTGACAGCTGTCAGTTCTTTTTTCCCCAATTAGTTTATATTTCACATTCATTTTTTTAATAAATAAGAAATTAATTTTGATAGTATATTCGTGTTGTGAGTGACTGAAGGGGCAGAAACCTTCATGACTCAGACATGTGCACTCACTAGATTGACTAATTGTAGTGTTTAATGCTGTAAAGGACTCTAGTCTTGATACCTCAGAAGGACTGAACTAGGAAAGACGCAGACATACTGTAACTCCAATGAGGGGATGTGAGGAAATACACATTAGCATAGCTAGTTCAGAATAGGAAAAACAGATGCTACATTAATTGAGATAATTATTTTTAATGCATTAAGCAGTAAAAATAAATTTTTTTGCAGAAATAAATGTGTTGTTTTTGACAGCCCTACTCTAAACATAAAAATCTGGAGGGGGAGATGAAATAAACAACAATAAAGTCATATACAGTAAATACCAAAGTGAAACACATTTTCAGAAAAATGCTATTTAAGGTCATAAGTGCTAGAGCAGCATGTGCGTCTGCTAATGTCTGAACACCTCAAACCCCTAGATGACATAAGTGTTACAGCAACCAGATTTTACTCAACAGTGTGTATATTAATATCGTTCTCATATGAAAGAGCCATATGCTATAATGCTGATTATGTGCAGACACTTTTCCTCTGGCTGTCAAAAAAACCTGGAAAGGTGCTTGTTGCCTTTTTTTTTTTGGCCAATGAATCACACTCAAAGATTGCAAGCATAAAAAGGCATATAAACTAGGATGACTTGAGGGTGAGTAATTTATGGGCTAATTTTCATTTTTGGGTGAACTAACCCTTTAATGTTGATTGGCACTGCCTTCTTCATATTCTTTTTATATTTCGTGACAGGTGACAACCAGAATTATGGTGCAGTACTGCCACTTACTATATCAGAATGTCAAGCAGATTACTAGGGCTGGATTATTTACAAGTTACTCTATTTAAAATTTCATTACACCAAATACACAAAATAATGTTATTTTTAGCAGCATCATATGACCCCTTTAAAGTAATGTAACATTTGATTACTTTTCTGAATTTCGAACAAATGATTTCAACTGTTCAACTGTTTTTGAAATCAAATCTTTGCACATGCATGACAGGAAAGACTGGCATCTAACAATGCCTTGAAAAGAACAGTTATTAAACAATATTAAAGTTATTATTAAACAATAAAGCATATACAAAAATCCAAATAGAAAATAAAACAGTCATTTAATAAGCATGTGTCCTATTCCAATTAAAATACATCTTGAATGGTATTTCAAAAACAGTATCATAGCTATTAAACTGTTTCTAATTTTAAAAAAGTGCTTTAAAATTAAATTATTATAATCTTAACTCAAGTTGTCACTGATGATTGTCGTATATGGACCTTACTGGATTACAATCCGCCATCAAAATTATGTTTAATTATTCCAGCTGCTGTAAAAAAAAAAAAAAAGGCTATAAACGATCCGCCAGCTGCAGCATCACATGCGATATAGCCTACTAGCTGGGACTCCTTCTTTACAGAAGTGAGGGAAAACGTGATTCCACTTGATTTAGTGTTGAGTGGGGAACAGTCTGTTTGTGTCTGCCCGTCTGTGTTCACCGAGTCTATACATGGTCAGGACTTTAAGGTCAGTCCCTGTGCTCAGATATTCTGCCTGTTCATAATAGAGGTTTTAAGCAACAGCTGCAGATAGAACAGCAACGGCGACTGAAAGTGAACTGCTGTGGTCAAAGAATGCAAAGATCATGAAGAGGAGCATTCCATCATTTATCAAAGTTAAAAAAAAAAAAAAAAATAACTTGCTTTAGTCAAACCTCATACAATAAAACAATGTTACCTAATCTGTTATTTAATGTAATTGCAGTACATTATGAAGTTGCAGTTATAGAGCCCCTATTATGCAAAATTCACTTTTACATGTCGTTTGGACATAAATGTGTGTTGGCAGTGTGTTGACACAACCACCCTATAATGATAAAAATCCACCATTTTTTAAATTCCCATAAATCATAAGCAGTGTCAGTAAGCATATTGTTGCTCTCTTGTTGGTGGGATTGCTTCTACTTTGTAAGTGGCTTTGGCTAAATGACTAAATGTAAATGAAGGAGGATCCTCTGGCTGCTGTGGACGTCTACAGTAGATTCCCGCTGAAGCCTGTCTGTGAGCAAACCTTTGAAGATGCCTTCATAACAGGAGAGCTTGTGCATATTCTGATGAAACATGAACTGTGTGAACATCCTCAGCTACTGCCCAACCTGAGAGCGCATGGGAAAGTCATGGGACTCTGTAAGATCTGCTCTTACATTCATTTATGCATGACATTTTGACAAAATCTTTTACAAAATTTAGCTTCAATCTGAGTAATGTTAGTGCTGAAATTAAAACATTCTGCTTAATAAAAGGATGTCTTGCAAAATATATCGAAGCACTTGAAGGGAAGTTCACGAGCAGTCTTCTGAGGAGAGTTTACGCTGGAATTCATGACAAATCAGTGATGAGGAGCTGCAAGACTTCTTCAGATTCAAGTGTTGGATATGATCTTTTTAGTTTGGGAATGCCTTATTTAAATGCACACTGAATATTAAACAGATGCTTTGGTCAAAATCCATTCCCGCATTGTGTGGCATATATTTTTAGTCAGTGTGAAACAAGATGTTCATCAAGAAAAAAGTAAGATGGGATGACAGGGAAATGACTGGATCCTGAGAAGTGGGCATTACAGAAAGAGAGGAGGAAGTGACATCAGCCTGAGGCCGAGCAAATTACGACAACTTGATGAAAAACTGCAAAGGCAAAATTTATATTTTTAATTACATTCTTTTTGTCATAAAATAACTTCACCACGGTCTTCACGTTGTGCATAAGAACACCGGCTAACATCACAAAGAACTACTGTTTTCTTAAAAAACAAGAACTCAAATATACTTGCACATATGAACTTAAGCTATACTGTACATGTGGCATGTAACCAGTCATCAGATATTCCAGTCCGTTACCTGGAGTTCAGTCAGACTGTGTTGAGTTTGGTCACGATGAGGACTCGTACAGACTGGTCAAAGGAAGAGCACACACAGAGGCCCTGTTTGTCCGGGCTCCAGTCGAGACTGGAAATGGGTTGTGTGGACAGAGTGACGTTCTGCAGGAGGTTCACAGAGCCAGCGACGCCCATGTCTACATCGTCCGCACCCTTTTTAGTCCTCTGGGCTGGATACTCACTGTGACAGCACAGAAACAATGAGCCATCAAAAAGCGCACAGTGAGAATATTAACAAAGCGTCGGCTCTTCAGAAGTTAAAAATATTACCTCCAAGAAATCACTTACTATTTCCATAGATGCAGGTTACCGGCTCCACCGGCTGTCATGAAGATGTCGCGGTTTTGAGGCAAATGCCTCACTTGCCATATTGTAGACTTGTGAGCCTGAAATCCAGAAAGCAAATGTTAAACACTCTCAAAGAGTAATAATACTCCATTCACACAGTTTTTCTATGTAAATGTGCGCTAGATGGACCGCTGCGCTCGCATCTTTTGCAGCATCTCGCACATGAGTGTCAAGTTAAAAGAATTTCAACATTTACAAGCAGTGCTGCTCATCAGTGTCAGTTCCAAAACAGTGGACCAATCAGAAGACCCCGCAGAGCGCTGCAAGCTTTAACAGTAAATGTGCAAAACAATGATTTAGTGTCCCTTGTGACTCATGTGCTACAATCCAAGTCTTCTGAAGCCTCTGTGTGATGAACAGAATCCAGCCATTATTCAATGAAAATTCCTCTTTATAGGTTTCAAATATTTGTTATCAAATATGTGACCCTGGAGCACAAAAGCAGTCTTAAGTCGCTGGGGTATATTTGTAGCAATAGCCAACAATACATTGTATGGGTCAAAATTATAGATTTTTCTTTTATACCAAAAATCATTAGGATATTAAGTAAAGATCATGTTCCATGAAGATATTTTGCAAATTTCCGTTTCAAAAAATTGACCCTTATGACTGGTTTTGTGGTCCAGGGTCACATATTGGTTTGAAACCTTACAGTTATCATATGGCTTTAGAAGAATTAATATAGCGCACAAATCTTATATCATACTTTTATGCTGCTTTTCCCATCATTTTTTAAGCTTGAAATCTTCAGTGCTCAGTTATTGTAACTGCATGAAGGCAAATGAAACTGTCACGATCATCCTTCACATGAATAAATAAATCAAAACCAAGCAGTTACTATTCCCTTCCATTAATGATCCTGAGCGGAGTGTGGCCTACCTTTTCCGACACGGAAGCGAAGCCTTGGGTGGGGTGCTGGGTCCTCATGTCAAACACATGAAACTTGCCCTCTAAAGATGTTGCCACTAGTTTGTTCATGTTGATGTCTTTTCTGTCAAATTCAACAGAACACACCTGCCAAAGACAAAAACACACAGCGGTTGTTATCTGTTACACTGCATCTACTCAAAACTAGATTGCTCCCACTATAATGAAGCAGCTCTCTCTGCCGAGTCGTGACGGAAACCCTGCTTCTATTCCTGCTCGGCCACTTTACAATCCATCAGATCTGATGCCCACATCAAAGCCAGCTTAAACCACCCTTTTATTTCTACACAGGCAACGTTCACATGCATTTCAGATGAGAGTGAATGACTAGATGGTTATCTGTAGATGAAGTGTACTTGAGCTCACTCTCTACACAGGCAGCTAGACAGCACTGATTAGGTGTCCAGAGGGGTTTAATAATAGTGTACACTGAAATAGTTTTGAGGAAGCAACATGCAGAAATCAAAGGTAGTTATGTAACGAGCAAAATCAGTGTTGGGGAAAGTTACTTTTAAAAGTAATGCATTACAATATTGCGTTACTCTGTAAAAAAGTAATTGCATTACTTTTTTATGTAAAGTAATTAGTGCATTATGTTAGTTTTGCGTTACTTTTTGTCACCTGGGCTGGGTTTGCTTATTTATTTTTAATAACAGAAAACCCAAAAGTTATATTTTTGCTGACTGTAAAGGCCCTTTCATACCAAGAGTGAAATTAATAAGCCTCAGGCTGAAGAAAATGCCTCTGCACTCAACACAGGGACAGGGAAGGTGTCAGTGAATAAATAGGAAAACAAGGTAAGTTACCCCCAACACTGATCAAAATATGTGACAGTTCAAGTCGGTTGAGATACAGCTGCTGGTGGGGGGGTTATATGAATGCATCTCTGTCTTCAGAAAAGTTTAGATGGGACTTTTTTCATCTTGTCTCTGTATAATGCAAGCAGTGTTTATTAGCGCAGCGCTGCTTTGTTTACAGCGGCAATCGAGGAAATGCGCCACCTGCTGTCAGAGACATTCAGCCCATATGCTGTTTCACTCAGATGTTTTATGTAGGGTAGTTTCAAAAAGCTAAAGTCAGACCATTCTGAGATTTCTAAATTATACATCTAATTTAAATCAAAAACTGCTCATGATGCATGTCTGCAGCATCTGTGTTTGGATTATGATTAAAATGCAGTGATTGCCTCTAATTGTAAATGGAAAGAGCACAGGTAAAGCCTTAGTTTGTTAATAAGAAGAGATTTCTGCTGTGTGTGTTATTTATTTGATTTGGGATTTGTTTTACATTTTTTATTTAGTTTTGTTAATTGACATATTTCAATTTCCCCCAAAAATGTGCAGCATTTTGTTTGAGAAATAATGAAAGGACACCTTTCTTAAATCGCTTAAAAAAAAAAAAAAATGTAAAAAAAAATAATTCCGTGAAATATCTTCAATCGCATCGCAACTGTGAATCGTTGCATCCCTAATCAAAGCTCATCCAAGCAAAATATGTCTTACCCACTTACCCCGTTCTTGATGTTTGTCTCCCATCGTAAAGACATATTTCTGAGATCAAATAACTTGACGTCACCGTTGTCGTAGCCAGCACACACACAGCGGTCCTGGGCATTGAAAGCGTGACCTGGAGATAAAACATGCTAACTTCAAAACACAGACAAACAGATTTGATTTGAAATGACATTCTTCGATTTCCCTTGAAGTATTCAAGGGCCTTAAACTTCTGAACAGATTTCAGTGCGAGTTAATGAGCCAGCTTCTGCTCCTTTCGACCAATGAACTTGTGACTTTCCAGTAGGGCTGTGCGATTAATCGAAATCGTCATAAAATCGTGATTTGAGCTTGCGCGATTTCTAAATCGCTTTATAGCACGATTTTCCGCGCCCCCGACCTCC
>NW_015648735.1:0-5653 GCF_001515625.1 Sinocyclocheilus rhinocerous | reverse complement strand
AGGCAACGCCACGAAGAGCTCTATGACCAATGCATGGCAAAAAAAATCCCTGGACACGGGATTTTTTTTTCTGCCATATGTCTATTCTAGAGACATTTTGTTACACATTTACTTTAGTGATTATTTTGCCTTATGTCTGTTCTACAGACATGTTACAGCTTTTTGATAAAGCTCTAATTGGTTTTCTTTTGGAAATATGTTTCAAATTCACACTGAATGATTTAATGACTGTAAAGCATGTCTCTGTGCGTCAAAATCGTGATTAAAATCGAAATCGCAAAATTGATCAAAGAAAACGCGATAGGTTTTTTTTGTCCATATCGCACAGCCCTACTTTCCAGTTGTTTTATCAAATTAGGCTTATAGAGACTGCATTCACAAAGGGCATTAAATGCAGTTGTTTTAGAATTGTATTATTTCCAATGATGTTTAAAGGCCTGGAAATGACTGTTTTTAAATACAGTAGGGCTTTTCACATTTGAAATAGTTAACCCTGGGTCACGCTAAACCCCGGGGACACAGAATCCAGGGTCATCCCGCTTCATGTTTCACACTGCTCATAATATACCTTTGGTTAACAATGCATCCTGGGTATTCATAAGCTGCACATTCCTCAAACCTGGGTTAACGTGCTTATTTGCCCTGTCGGTGTCATTGACCTGTTTCTGTAACAGCTCTAGCATTGCGCATCCAATGTTATGTGCTGTCACGTTTTTCCTTGAATTAACTTTTCAGACTATAGAAAAGGGTTCAGAACGACGCTAACCCAGGGTTAAGCACACTATGAAAAGCCCTCATGATATTCTGAGATTTTGCATGACCATGAGAACTCAGAATGAGAGTCTTTATTCCCATTATGCTTTAATGGGACACCTCCAATACGAGTCACAAAAACACCCACCGAAAGCAACGGTCCAGCAGTCTCTCTTGGTTTCTCCCTCCACGGGCTCCATGTTCACCACAGGCGTGTCTTTCTGCCTGGAGTCCCACACTTTGACTGTGCCTGTTAATAAAACCACACACACACATACACGTGATTATTAAATTATCATTATCAGATGAGAACAAACACAGTGTGAACTGAGCTGGATGATGACTTCACGGTCTCCTGCAGAGCTGCTTCTAGCTGAAATGAATTTGTTTCATAATAAATGAACTTTCCACATTTATTGAACTGAACTGACTGGAGCTGGACTCGGCTGCATTGAAACTACCTGTACTGCATTAAACACCATAGAAAGAATGAATAATAATGTGTCAGTTCCTAGTCAAATAAAGTACACTGTCCATGTATGTGTGATCAAAAGTGGTCCCGTTTTCAAAAGCGATGTGCAAAGTAAGTCTAGTCTAGTCACCATCTCGGCTCCCAGTGACGATCTCAGGGGCCCCGTCACCGATGCCCAGTCCCCCCACTCCATCAATGCTGTTGATGATCTCCTTGTGTGCCTTCACCGAGTACACCGGGCTCTCCGGCACCTCCAGATTCCTGCAGAGCAAGCTTTGATCTCAGATCACTGCAGCCGTCTGCCGGAAACACGGACGAAACCCACGAAGCAACCAAACGTTATCCTACCAAACATCCAGGCTGCCGTCAAAGTCCCCCGTGGCCAGATGCCTCTGCTGGAGAGATGTGGCTCCAAACGTCCCGCACTTGATCGGCTTGGCTTTCTCTATCTGGAACAAAGGACAAAAAAGAGCGGGATTATAAAACATACTGCATCCAAAATAAAAGGTTTTGTTTACATAATATGCATGCGTACTGTGTATATTTGTTATGTACACAAACATGCACGTATATGTTATGTTTATATATTTAAAGTATATTTATATAGAATATAAATTATATGAATACAAATATATACATGCAGATACATGTAAATATTTTCTAAATATATATATACACAGTATACAGACATATTATGTAAACGAAAACGTTTATTTTGGATGCGATTAATCACGATTAATCATTGGACAGCAGCCTATTTATAAAACACCACATATCACACTGCAGGACCGAATGAACAAAATATGGAAATAGTTTCACATCATTGGTAATTAACATTAAATTCATGATAAATATTATTTGCACAATACAACTGCCAAATAATAATAATTAATTAATTAATAAGTTATTTGCTGTCAAAAATAGCCCCCAAGACAGACTAAAGTTTGAACTGACCAGTTAAACTAAGTTTAAGACATTTTATTTTGGGTTGTTAATAATTACATTTCAAAAGCTATTTGAAAACTCGTTTAGGCTATAATTGTTTACACTGAGGGGGAGACAGAATGAGGCCCGTATAAACAAACCGCTTCGCTGTTGCCATGACAACCAGGCGTTAGGCGTTTTCTAGCAAGCGGCTAACGCTAATGAAAGTGGCTCGGTCTTCACATGTTTGCTGTCCAGCTAACGTGAACTAAATCTGACCTCTCTGACCAGCTGCAGCTCGCCGTGCTGGATCTCGTAGATCTGCAGGACTCCGCTTCCTCGGGCGAAGTTTCCCATACAAACAAACTTGGCGCTGCAGGGAATCCATCTGCTGTCAAACACCGTGTAGTTCAGACTCTTCTGGATGTGCGCGATGATCTGGGGCTTCTCGAGCGCCGCTGACATGCTGCTTTAATGACCAACTCAATGAAACAGCGGAATCCTGTCAGTTTAAGCAGGAGAGATTACAGTAGTGCTGCTCAAACAGTGCGTTTCCTATTGCGACGAGGACCCTCCCACAATACATAGCTGGCCAACTCCTAGCCTGAGCAAAATCAACGGCAAATCGTTACCATGCGGATACACTATAATAACGTTGTAATTAATATATATTTTTAAAAAGATTACTTGATTTAAAATAATTTTGGCAGCTAGCATGGAAACATATGATTTTTTTAAAATAAGTAGTAGCATTTGGCACTGGTTGGGCAGCTATAAGGTCCTTCCTGTAACATGGCAGAAGCCACATACATGTTCGTGGTAAACATCTCTGCTCGACTGTAGCATTTAAAATCCCTTTCGCGATGGAGCCGGCGTCAAACACGCCCGCGGAGGCGAGCGCTACTATGGGCTGCGACGGAAACACAGACACATTTGAGAAAGTCAAATCAAAGAGGAGTCATAAACGCAAGCGGGACGCGGCGGAGGTGGATATGCAGCCCGGGGAGACGGTAGCGGCCAAGAGACCGCAGTTCCCGGCCTTATCAGGAGACCAGCTCACGGTAACCGTCCTGCGCTCTGTGCACAGCATTATATTCTGAGTACGATACTAAACGATGGGAACTGTGCACTTTGAGTCGGATCTTTTTAATGAAGTGTTCAGACCGGTTAGAAACGATTCTTTCACAATCTCGAGCAGTGTTGGGGAAAGTTACTTTGAAAAGTAATGCGTTACAATATCGCGTTAACGTTACTTAGTTACGGTTTATGGAATGCAATGCGTTACGTTACTTTTGAGTTACTTTTCAATATAAAAAAGTTATTTTACAAATACAGTAAAAGCCCTTTCACAACAAAAGTGCCTCGGGCTGAAGGAAATGTAAATTCACGTCTGTACAGTAGAGGGCGCAGCTCAAACAAATCGCGTGAAGAATATGACGCAGAAGAAAGTTCAGCAATAACACAAATCAAACACAAATGTGGGATTTTTGCTTAGCATGGTTGAACTGGATCATCGAAATGTCAGTAGCAAATACATTGGTTAATCGGTCTTTGTCAGGTGACGACGGTCTTTACTGCACGGCTCTGCACACTTTTAGTTCACTGCTCAATGCAACGATACCTTCAAAATGGCGCCTCGGTGACGTCACACATAACAAACGCACGTGACTGACAAAGACCGATAGAATGGGTTTAAATACATACATTATATTTGTCTTATTTAATTATTGCAGGTTTGTTTATTATTCTGAATTTGCATTTGACTGTTTTTATTCGTATAAACCCCTATAAACAAACCGCTTCGCTGTTGCCATGACAACCAGGCGTTGGGAGTTTTCTAGAAAGCGGCTAACGCTAATGAAAGTGGCTCGTTCTTCACATGTTTGCTGTCCAGCTAACGTTAAACTAAATCTGACCTCTCTGACCAGCTTTTTTTATTTAACATATTTAATTATTGCCGGTTTGTTTATTATTCTGAGTTTGCATTTGACTGTTTTTATTCATTTTGAGGAACGCTGAATCTGTTTTTGTGCAGGTGAGGTGAGTAAACGCATGTTCGTATTTACTCTCGAGTTCTCTCAAGACGAGAGCTGTCGGTCAATACATGGGATACAAAGTAACTGGAGTTACCTGTTCGAAAAAGTAACTCAGATGTTTACTTCTAAATAAAAAAATAAAAAAATAAATAAAGCATTACTTTACTAGTTACTTAAAAAAGTAATCTGATTACGTAACTTGTTAAACAAAGTGGCTCTCACCCTTTAACCAGAACTTAACATTTTCAACTAAAGCCATGGTGTTGTCTGATCAGCGACTTCTCATTAATGAGCGAACGTGAAAAAAGTTATAAAAGTAAAAAAAAAAAAAACACCTTGTTACGTGTGCTGCGTTAGACAGACTGAGACTGGTTATAGCACTTGCGTATCATTGCTCTTTAGTGTATTTTGATTGCTGCTGAGCTGAGAAGTGAAGCGGTGTTGTTGTTTCAGGGAGGCGCAGTTGAGATGCGCAAGGTGGCTGTTCCTGCTCACCGTTACAGTCCTCTGAAAGAAAACTGGATGAAGATTTTCACACCCATCGTCGAACATCTGCAGCTCCAGGTGCGATTCAACCTCAAAACCAGAAACGTGGAGATTAAAGTAAGTGCCGGCAATTATTATAGCTTGTGTTATTAGTGGGGAACGATCATCTCAAGTAGTGCCGGATCACTTCCAGCGAATGAAGCGAAGCGCTGTTGTTTTGCAGACGTGCAGAGAAACGTCAGACATCGGCGCTCTGACCAGAGCTGCTGACTTTGTGAAGGCGTTTGTTTTAGGCTTTCAGGTGGAGGTGAGTGTGACCGAGATTAATTCTGTTCGGTAGAGCTGGGGGATATGCTGAGTATTCATAATCAAATTATGCCGATATGTCTTGCCGATAAGAGGAACACATTAACTCGCATGTGCTCCCCCGGGTCCTAAAGCCCGCTCTGTAAGGAGTTTTAATCTGTAGGGGGCGCTGTTGGTCTACTTCTAGTAAAATTAAAAGTAAAATAGCCTACACAAATAACATTTAGACTGTTTCTGATTAAATAAAGCAGTAATTGATGTCATAAAATCATGAGTATGTTTTGATTTAAAGGTCAGAAGCTATAGCTTACGTGAAAAAATCACAAACATGACGCTTGTAAATTAAATAATTTTATATATACCGATTTATTAATTAATGTGTAATATGTTTTTTTTTTTAAACAAATCATGAGCTCTAAAAGATTGTCAGAATTTTTACAACTCTTTTGCTTTAGATCAGTGGTCGCCAACCCGTCGATGGCAATGACATTTTCTTCTCCTCCGTATAAAGCGCAGCTCTGCTTTGTTTACAGCGGTAACTAAGGAAACGCTATATTGCGGTCGGTTCATAAGCAGTGTTGCCAAGTCCGAGGTTTTCCCGCGGAATAGGGCTACTTTAACACTGTTGCCGGGGGTTGTTGTTCATGTCCGCGGGTTGAAGCGACCTCAATAACGT
>NW_015648734.1:0-869 GCF_001515625.1 Sinocyclocheilus rhinocerous | reverse complement strand
AAGTGCATATCGCCACCTACTGTACCGGAGTATGTAGCATGGATTTTGATTCGATTATATTACTTTACATATTAGTAATAATTAAGAGAAAAAGAGAGAGAAGAAAGAGGGGAAATGTTCCACACTTTCTGTGATTTTACATTCCAAGCATTCATCTGATTGACTTTTACCTAATAAAAACAATGTTTTGTTTAATCTGTGTGATCAAACCTCAGTCTGGTTAAAACTGATCCCTTCCTTCTGTTCTTTCAGTTCACACCCTGTGCCTTAATTGATTTCTGTACACTGTAATATTTTCTTCCACTATTATCCGTGTCCCACCTTTCCTGCCATTTCTTCATCATTTATTTTTTGATCATTGCCTTAGTTTCTCCTTATTAATACTTATAACATACCTTATCTAAATCATTATGATTTATGATTCATAAATCTAAATCATTATGGCCTGGTTTCATAGACAGGGCTTAGCCTAAGCCAGGATTAGGCCATAGTTCAATTAGGACATTTAAGTAATTTTTATAAACATGCCTTAGTAAAAAGCATTACTGGTGTGCATCTTATGACAAAACAAAAGCACTGACATGTTTTAAGATCAATCAGTTCAAGTTTCTTTCAGCCTTGTCTGTGAAACCGGGGGTAAATGTTATTTGATAATTATACAATAATATAATATTTTGTTTTATTTTACATTACAAAAAAATAATCATTTTGTTAATATCAACAAATTTACCATCAATACAAACGCTGCATATCTATAGTCTTTGGCTGCATCCATTGCGCCCGACACGTTTTCTCACTGACACGCCCACAACACGGAAACTCAAGGCTTAAAGAAAATGTTGAGTTTCCCACTCGTAACAACGACATTG
>NW_015648733.1:0-429 GCF_001515625.1 Sinocyclocheilus rhinocerous | reverse complement strand
GGTCCCATTGAGATAAAAGAAATCTCTTCTTCCAGGGAGTCCTGGACAAGATGACCGTACAAAAAAACAAAAACAAAAAATCACATAAAATTTCACAAACATACACCTCACAAGACAAAATTACATATAACCAAAGCAAAAACAATAATCATAAATCAGTAAATTAATTAAAACAACAACATGATTAATTTGTTAAACACTGCACTAAATTTTTAAAAATATTCAAAGAAGGAATTGTTTCTAATGGAGTTACAGTTTGAAATTCATTCCACAACCACGGAGCATAGTAAGAGAAAGCTGATTTTCCATGCTCTGAATGTATCCTGGGTATTTCTAATTGAATCCCATTTGATGATCTGGTGATATACTTCTTTCTACGTAGGAATAAAAGACTAGAGATGTAATTTGGAAGCATGCCCAACAATGCCT
>NW_015648732.1:262-1149 GCF_001515625.1 Sinocyclocheilus rhinocerous | reverse complement strand
TTTTGTTTGTTTGTTTGTTTTTTGTTTTTATTTATTTATTTATTTTATTTTATTTTAATTTTTTTTAGAGTTCCCTTTTTTAAAAATTGTGAGTTCAGCTCCCTAAACTGGGCGTGACACGATGCTTTCCTCATGGATTTAATACGGAATGTCCGTGGCATGACAACGACAGTGGTTACACATAAATATATTTTAATTGTTTGATCAAAATTAAGGCATTGAAGGCATGTTCATTTTTATGAACATATTTTGAAAAAAACAAATAAAAGTTTCCAAAGTCTAATGTAGTATATTGCGTTATCTGCCGTTGCACAGAGCACAAGTTAAATGATTATTTCTTCACAATAAATGTTCACAATGTATCCTAATAAGCCTAATTTTCTTTTAATGTAATAGCTTATTTTACATAAAACTATTACTATGCTTTGTGGTCAAATTTATTATATTGAAAGATAATTAAAATATTGTAAACATTAATTTAAATTATGTTGCGGTATTACCTTATGAACTGGGATTACATTATAAGTTGCCACAGTGTGTTCACAATGTAATAAATTTCTCATACATTAACCTATTACATTATGTGAAAATTTGTTATTACATTAAAAAAATATTATATTATGAGCTCAAGATTTTATTACGTTTTGAGAAAATTATTACATTATGAACATTTTATTACAATGATAATGTAATACTTATTACATTATGTGCAGTTATTACACTATGAGCTGCTGCAATCACAGACACATAAAAGTGGGAACAGCCTTTTTGGAAGCAAGACATCATTGATGGAATTACACCTGGTTACTACTAAAAGGCAGGTCCCAATGTTATGTTTCTGTGATGTACACTTTTTCCTGAAGAAACTCATTGCCAGCAGTAACCAG
>NW_015648732.1:0-107 GCF_001515625.1 Sinocyclocheilus rhinocerous | reverse complement strand
ATGCAATTCCAACGATTATGTCTGGCTTCCAAAACGTCAGTCGCATCAGTTAAATGTCTGTGAACAGCTTTTTGGAAGCCAGACATCATCGATGGAATTGCACCTGG
>NW_015648731.1:0-973 GCF_001515625.1 Sinocyclocheilus rhinocerous | reverse complement strand
CTCAAAAATCTGTATTTTCTCCAAGCTTTTCTCAGGATAAATTTAGATGTCTTTCCAAAAAAGAACCTAAACTCTAGAGACAAAAGCACACTAAAGAACCAAATGATATAAGGAGCCCATATAAGCACATATGAAAGAAAAAAAATGCAAAAAAAAAAATATATATCTGAATTGTATAGTATGTGTACAGTGCAACAGCAAATAGCTTTTTTACATTTTAGAGAAGTCAAGTTGCGTAACCGAACAGGACCACATGGAGATGCCAAAAAATCCCTAAACCAACCGCCTGCTGGCTGCATATATCTACTACAGTACACGGATCCATTCCGTATAACTAAACACAACAACATAAACATGACAAATCAAAACATTATCATTAGTGGTCGACCGATATATCACCAAGGCCGATATATCGGCCGATATTTGGCATTTTTCGAATATCGGCATCGGCCGATAAGTTTTTCTGCTTGGCCGATGTGTTCGAGCCGGACTTTTATTTTGACGGCGCTGAGAACTGCAGCGCTAGAGCACACAGTGATCACATTCTCCCTCTTGTTCGCTGTTGTCGTTAACAGTTCTGCCTAATACAGATATAAGTCTGTCTAATAATCCGATAGAACTGTTGAACAAATGAATTAAAACGTATACAAAAAGTATTGTTGAACAAATGAATTAAAAGGTATACAAAAAGTATTATAACGATTGCTTTTATATTATTAGTAACAGAAAGGCAAACATTATAATACTTTCTCGTTTGCCGTCAGCATTCAGCAAATACGCATTTATATCATTTAAACAAACCTTTAAATTACTAATGAACATTTAATTTCACAAACCTTGCAGACTTAGTCGAATTCAGCTGTGAGATCTTGTGAAGTGTGCATTTGTATCCTGCATGATCACGTGTGCTCTGCATGACAGTCGATCATTGTTGGTTACAGTGTTTACTTTCTTTTTGTTTATATATTTTAAA
>NW_015648730.1:993-1273 GCF_001515625.1 Sinocyclocheilus rhinocerous | reverse complement strand
AAAAAAAAAATCCTGAGCCTGAACTTTTTTCCGGGGGTTGCGGGGTTGGACACATACACAGGGCTATTTGGCAAACAAAAAAAAAGAACATTATTTGAAAATTATTTTCCTTGAAACTAGTAACGTATCTATCTGCCATTGCCATTAGCCTCAGGCTCAGACTACAGATTATGAAGGGATATTTGAAACAGTAATACCAAGAAAGTTTACTCACTACAATATGGTGCAAACACATGTAACATTTAGGATGCTTTTGATATCAAGTTTTGCTGGTTAGCTT
>NW_015648730.1:0-468 GCF_001515625.1 Sinocyclocheilus rhinocerous | reverse complement strand
GCTTTCCTTATTCAAACTGATTTTTTTTTTCATGAATATATGATTGACCTGAAGAATGAAAGCTATATCATACACGTGGAAAAGCTCAAGCACAAGGTGAGACAAAATGCAGATTCTTGGTTTACTAGAACGAGACAATGTTTTAATACTTTAAGAAATTTTCAAATGACAATATATCTGTCTTTTAATCACAAAAAGTAAAACAATGCAGTTGTATTTTGAAATTAATTAACTAATCTAGGGCTTAACTAATGATTATTTTGCTAATCAAGTAATCTACCGATTATTTTGACAAGTGAGTAATCTGTTTTTTAGTAATACAAATAGAACTAAGTGAAAAACAGGCTTTAATATGACTATATTTATATATAAAGTAACGTGAGTAAAGTAAGTGGCCTCAAAAAAAGTATCAAAACAAAGTAAATTGTTTTATTGAACAACACTGTTAAATACATAATGTAATATGCC
>NW_015648729.1:0-2152 GCF_001515625.1 Sinocyclocheilus rhinocerous | reverse complement strand
CTTCTTTGGTTTTCATCTTATTTAAGTGACAGGAAGCAGTAGGTTCAGATTAAGAATGCTCAATCAGAGCATGTTACAGGTGTTCCACAGGGCTCAGTGTTGGGCCTGCTTTTATTTATTATTTGTATGCTACCCCATTTTTACGCTGATGATACACAACTGTATATATATCCACAAAACCTAACGCTTTCCATCCTCCTCCTGAACTCACTAAATGTTTGCAGTATGTTAACATATGGATGACTAATTACTTTTTAAAGCTTAATACCAACAAAACTGAGGCCCTTCTTGTTGGGTCTAGATCCGTTTTATCCAAAACTCAATCTTTCATCCTGCTTATCGATAACTCCCCAGTTAGTACTTCCACCCAGGTGCAAAGTCTTGGTGTTATATTTGATGGTTTGCTTTCTTTTGGGTCCCATATTAATAATATTTCATGTACTGAATTTTTTCGTTTACGTAACATTGCCCGACTCCGTCCATCACTTTCTCAGTATAGCACTGAAGTTCTTATTCATGCTTTGGTTACATCACAGATGTGATTATTGTTATTCTCTTTTATTTGGTCTTCCTGATAAACAACTTCATTGATTACAGTTAATTCAGTACACAGCTGCTAGGATTGTTACCTACTCACGTACCTTTGATCACATAACTCCCATTCTTTTCCAGCTGCATTAACTTCCTGTTTGTTATTTACTGTCAAATTTACTGTCATTAAAAACTAGTTTTACCCCCAAACCTACCATTTTATGAAAAATCTAAATATTATTTCTAACACAAAAAAATGTTGCTAAATATGTTTCCATTTTGTATTATTAGTGGTGGGGCCAGTAAAAATCTGAACTACTGGTCTGTTCAGCCCTGCAAGACTTGATTGGTTTTTCTAATTTGGAAAAAAATGTACACCTCACATATCCTTGCAACTAATGTGAATGTTTCCTCACCCGTATATAAGGTGAATCACCTATGTGAGAGAAAGGCAACCATGCCTTTCAGCATTCCAATCCCATCAGCATTGGTTATCTCTAAACTAACAAGTGATTTTATTTGGGGTTTTGTGTAAGATTTATTACTATTTTTATTTTTACAATTATTTTATTTTTGAACCTTATTGGATTTTATTTGGGGTTTTGTGTAAGATTTATTACTATTTTTATTTTTACAATTATTTTATTTTGATTATTTTTCTTATTCACTGTGGGCTATAAGATCAAATTCTCTGTAAACTGCTTTGAACAGTATTTTTTGTGAAAAGTACTGTAAAAATCAATTTGAATTGAAGTGAAAATGCTTGTTTTCAGATTTGTGTGTCTACTGTTATTCTAATAGTAAGCAGAAAAAACAAGATATGCTCATTTACTTAATACAAACTAAATACTTTCCACATATTTTAATGATTTTATTGATTCTAGTGAATAACAAAATAGGTGATATTATCTAGATTTTAAAAGTAAAAAAAATCAGTCTTTTTCATTTTTTGTTTCTTCCAGACATTTCCAAAGCCGTATTTCTTAACTGCTTTAAATGAGTTTGTAGGTATGTCCTTTCTTTTGAGTCTTCTGATTTGCCTTAGTTAGGCATTTTAGGAAAATAAATTTGTTTGTTTCTGTAATGACTGAAGGTCCTAACATGTCAAGGTCACTCTCAATGTTAGAGCGGTCCTGGTTTTCATTGGTCTGCTCGTACTAGAAATTTGTGAAAAGGTGTGGTAACAAGTCAGCTATATCCTGAGGAAATGGGGAAGACCACATTTATTCAGAATTCTGCTGCAGTGGAGATCATCCAGATCGACATGAAGGCTTCAGTCACTGTGCTGCTTTTTTTGAGCCTCTTTGAGCTGAATGTCAGCGTCTACAGATATCACATTTTCGTGAACGAGACTTTGTCATGGCAAGAGGCACAGCAGCACTGCAGAAAGCACTTTGACGACCTGTCCACTGTCAGAAGTAAAGATTTAAAGGATTTATCTTACAATTCTCTAATTAAAGAGAACCATTTTTGGATTGGTGTTCAGAGAGACAGTGCAGACAATGACAAATGGATATGGTCAGAAGGTGGAGAAGCAACAATTACATTTTGGGAAGATGAACAACCTAATAATTATAATCAAAAATGTGGTGCTGTCTCTAAATACACATTTCAACTGAAT